>NW_020450793.1:52708-107101 GCF_003343035.1 Apteryx rowi | reverse complement strand
GAGACAACATCCACTGCTCTCCCCTCATCTACCCAGCCAGTCATTCCATCACAGAAGGCTATCAGATTGGTTAGGCATGATTTCCCCTTGGTGAAGCCATGCTGACTACTCCTGATCACTTTCTTGTCCTCCGCATGCTTGGAGATGGCCTCCAGGATGAGCTGCTCCATCCCCTTTCCAGGGATGCAGGTGAGGCTGAATGGCCTGTAGTAACCTGGGTCCTCCTTCTTGCCCTTTTTGAAGACTGAAGTGACATTGGCTTTCTTCCAGGCTTCAGGTACCTCTCCTGTTCTCCATGACCTTTCAAAGATGATGGAGAGTGGCTTAGCAATAAGGTCCGCCAGCTCCCTCAGCACTTGTGGGTGCATCCCATGGGGGCCCATGGATTTGTGGGTGTCAGGTCTGCTTAAATGATCTCTAACCCGATCTTCCTCCACCAAGGGAAAGTCTTCCTTTCTCCAGACTTTCTCTCTTGCCTCCAGGGTCTGGGRTTCCTGAGGGCTGGCCTGAGCAGGAAAGACTGAAGCAAAGAAGGCATTCAGTAACTCTGCCTTCTCTGCATCCTTCATCACCAGGGCACCCACCCCATTCTGCAATGGGCCCACATTTTCCCTAGTCTTCCTCTTGCTACTGAGGTATTTGAAGAAGCCCTTTTTGTTGTCCTTGACATCTCTAGCCAGATTTAATTGCAAACGGGCCTTAGCCCTCCTTGTCACATCCCTGCGTACTCTGACAATGTTCCTATATTCCTCCCAAGTGGCCTGTCCCCCTTTCCACTTTCTGTATACTTCCTTCTTCTGGTTGAGTTTGGCCAGGAGCTCCTTGCTCATCCATGCAGGTCTCCTGCCCCCTTTGCTTGACTTCCCACTCATAGGGGTGCACCGCTCTTGAGCCTGGAGGAAGTGATGTTTGAATATTAACCAGCTCTCTTGAACGCCCCTTCCTTCTAGGGCCCTCACCCATGGGATTCCTCCAAGTAGGTCTCTGAAGAGGCCAAAGTTTGCTCTCCTGTAGTCCAGGGTTGCGATCCTACTTATTGTCCTGCTGCCTCCTCGCAGGATCCTGAACTCCACCATCTCATGGTCACTGCAGCCAAGGCAGCCCCCGACCTTCACATCTTCCACCAGTCCTTCTTTGTTTGTTAGTACVAGGTCCAGCAGCACACCTCTCCTTGTTGGCTCCTCCACCACCTGTGTCAAGGAGTTGTCACCAATGCTCTGCAGGAACCTCCAGGACTGTTTGTGCCTAGCTGTGTTGTCTYTCCAGCAGATATCAGGGTGGTTGAAGTCCCCCATGAGAACCAGGGCCTGGGATCGTGAGGCTACTTCCAGCTGTCTGTAGAAGGCCTCATCGACTTCCTCWTCCTGATCAGGTGGCCTGTAGTAAACACCCACAACAGTGTCACCCATGCTAGCCTGCCCTTTAATCCTTACCCATAAGCTCTCAACTCGCTCTTCATCCACCCCTAGGCACAGCTCAATATATTCCTGTTGCTCTCCCACATAAAGAGCAACTCCACCACCTCACTTTCCTGGTCTGTCTTTCCTAAAAAGCACGTAGCCATCCCTGACAGCACTCCAGTCATGCGAGCTATCCCACCRTGTCTCTGTAATGGCAATGAGATCATGGCCCTGTGACCGCACACACATCTCTAGTTCTTCCTGTTTGTTCCCCATGCTGCGTGCATTGGTGTACAGGCATTTCAGGGAAGTGATCGAGCATGCAGGTTTCCCAGGAGGGGTACAAGAGGATCCTCCATAGCCACATCCCATGCGCACTTCCCTGGCTGCATTCACCCAGTGGAGGCGTCCCGACTTGAGCCATGTTTTGCCAACTACATTGTCACTATAACTCTCCCTTTCCCTTGTCTTTCCTAGTTTAAAGCCCTCCTTACCGGGTTGGGCAACCTTATTTTTGTGGAAAACAAGGTGCTTGATCTACACAAATTTAGCATAGCTGTTCAGTAAAACTGATCCTTTGGTAAAGTAAATGACGGTTTTGCTACTGATTTCAAGGAAAGCAGGAATCAGGTCAAAATTCTTAATGTTAGGTCTTTAGTTAAACATACTGTAGTGGGACATAAACAGAAGACAAAACAACAATGCTTTCTTTTTCCAGAATGGGAGGAAATGAACAAGGACATCTACCAGAGGACAAGCCCTTAAATACATACATACCTTCCTGTAAGGTGGTCCCACTGCATTCAAAGGTGCTATAAACATGTCTGTAGAAACAAGTCATTATGGCAAATGCAGCTTGAACTGCATAGTCCTGTGGGTAGCTGAAATTTTTAAGAACAGCATTTTTCAAATGATGCTCCAAGTTTCAATAAACAGCTGTATCCTGCTAATTTGCATTTGTAAGTTCTTAATATAATAAAAATTACTATACTAAGGCTTTATGGAAAAAAAAAGTGAAGAAAAATTAGTAAATTCTGGCCTTCAACCTATCTCACCACATAGCTAAAATGAATTTACTCTTTATCCCATACCATTTTGTTAATTTTGCTGATAGAAATAAAAATAGCAGAGACATTTTGCTTAGGTGATCTGAAGGTTACATATATCAATCAAGGTAGTTCTTCAGAAGGTTGCAAATGAAATTACATTAGCAAAGTAATTTGATTTTGGGTTGTGTTTTATGTGCCATATGTAGGGAATATCTGTCACACCAGCAAAAACTGAAATATATTAAAAAAAACAAACAAAACAGCCTGACATAAATAAAGCTTCAACAGATATTATTTATAGCTGTGAGTTTTAAATACATGCGAGGAACATGAGATTTCAAGCTTTCTTTGACTGTTTGTTGTGACAGTTAGGGAGACACCAATGGTACTTTTTTCATTGTTGCCAAAATTCCTTCTGTTAAGAAATAATTAAATATTACGTAAGATAGTATCATAAAATATATTTCCATATATAATTTCCATATATGTTTCCTTATTAAGATAAATTAATTAATGACAGAAAACATAAAACCACAAAGGATAAATCAAAAAAAGTTCATATAAATCCTAATTATCATATGCCAAAACTTAGTTATACAAATCTGTGAAACCCACAACTGTGGTCTTCCAGGGTGCCTGATTTTAATAATAGCTAAAGACTTCACATTGTGAGAAGATATCCAAAGCAAAGTGAGAATGAATCATTCAAATTCAGTTTGGACTGTCTAGTAGCCTAGTTCTTGCTGGCTAAGAAATGGATTTATTATCTATCTATTTATTTATTTATTTTCCTGTTGTATTATATTTGTGAAGTAAAAAAAAAAAAAATCTGACAAACTTCTAGAACTAGCTGTGGCATGGGGAGTACTTCCTTTTAAATGATTTAAATCTATATCTCTTCTTGATGGAGAAAGTTATAGGAAGATTGTGGAGATATTCTTGCATATAAATGTTGGCAATAAGAGTTGTTGTAGTTCTTTCCTTAAAAAAAGGTATAAATAAATATTTCTATTTTTCTGTTAATTTAAATAGTCTTTTATAGGTAAAATATCAATAAAATATAGGAAAGCAATTCCAAAATTGTCTAAAACATTGATTATTGTTAGACCTACCAATACATGGTAAAAATACTGTATTCATGTTCTTACTGAAGGACAGTGACTCAGTCAGTTCTGAGGGCTTGCCTTGATGCTGAACGTGCAGAATAATCCCTGCTGATTTGTGTGACAGGAGACACTGTACAACTCTTGAACTTGCTCAGTTTTCAAGCACTTTAAAACTTCATATATCCCACATGGCTTATGTGTCACAAACCCACTACATAGTGGGGATTTTCTGGTGCCAACAGTTTTGAATCAAGTTAACATGTGCAGGCCTGTACAAAAGGCAGCTAACCAGATCTGCTTCCAGTAAGATCCAGTAAGAAGTCTCCAAAACTGCATTCTCTGTCAGGTTCTTTAGTACTTCAAGGAATTAATTCTGCAGGAGCTTTTACTAAATTTTGCATGAAATGCATCCTTCCTCTTATTTCTTTCTGCATGTGTCAGATTATCACTACAACACTTCCTTAGAGGCCTTTGGTGATGTACATTGTGTAGTTGTCAGCATGTTTTACTTCAGCAGACATCCTGAGAAGTTTTCTGGGGTCATTCTGAGCTGTTTGGTACAACAATGTAACGAGAACCAAGTAAGAGGTGCTGTTTCTTGTCACAGGCCTCATGTACATCTACACTGCTAAATGTATGAGATCTGTCATAAATATATAAGAATAATCTATACTGCTTCTGGCCAAATGACACAGAAAGGCTCGCATTCCCCCAGTTCAGGGCTACCCCTCCCCGTTTGAGAAATATATGTTTACAGTGCATAACACCTAACCCTCATTTTTCTCATGTCCCGCATAGGGTAATTGTTTTATTCCAGTGAAAAGGTTCAGAAATATTATGAGGGCTATGTACTCTGCAATACAATGAAGTGGCATTTTTAGGCCGTGAAAATGGGGATTTGTGTTTCATTCCCTAATATTTCACTCCCCAAACTCCCTCCTGAGGGCATGTAGGAGTTCTGGAGAATGCAAGGGCTGCTGGGATGGTGATGGAGGATTATGTCAAATGGAGTGAGACAAATCTGTTGCAGTCTTACTTATACAGTCATTTGGGAACCAGACTTTGTCTGGAAGGGAAACTGAGTAGAGTGGCTGAAAATAGAGCTAAGGAGATATACCTAGCAATTAAGGAATAAGGGTGATCTGGGGTCCTGCACTCAAATTCACCTTGCTCTTTTATTTAGTGAAGTAGATCTACTCAAGTATCTATTCACAATATTTTGGTAGCAAATAGCCTTTGAATTTTGACATCAAGCTTTGATGAAGCTTAATGAAGAAAAAAAAAGAGATAGAAAACTAGAGACTAGTACACAAAAAAATTAAGAGATGCAAAACTAGAGACTAGTACACAAAAAGTCAACACCACTCTAGAAAATCTAATAGTGACATTTGAAATAAGAAT
The DNA here is from genome assembly GCF_003343035.1 of Apteryx rowi. NCBI lineage: Eukaryota > Metazoa > Chordata > Aves > Apterygiformes > Apterygidae > Apteryx > Apteryx rowi. The sequence continues at coordinate 102,145 of NW_020450793.1, read as the reverse complement.
TACTGAAAAGTTTAAACAAGGTCAATAGGGAGTTTGGTAGAATAATTTATATATAAAAGAAGCTTCAGGGAGTGACTCCCCAATGTACACAATGTGAGCATGAACATAGCATGAAATACTTACTTTTCATAGGGATTCACATAATGTGAAATGCAAGAATTCTGGACTTAAACACTGGCTTAATATTATCAGAAAAGCAAACTCAATGCATTCAAATCAGGGTGTGAAGAAGTTAGAGGAATACAAAATCTTGTACTGGATTTCAAAGCTGTTGAACCTGTCCATGTAAACATAGTCTTTCTCAGCCACTCTGGATACTACGATCTGTGAGTGTTGTTGGCGTGTCCTATGAACTTTCCTAGAGGCAAACTAAATGGCTGCAGATAAGCTTCACTGAGGTCCCATTGCTCCCAGAGAGTAAAACCGGACAGCACGTACCTTCTATGAAGACACTGACATATAGGTATAAACTCTTCCTTACCTCAATCTCCTGCCCAATGAACTATTAAAAAGCACATGGAAGTCTGGTTTCCAGTTCTGGCAGCATAACATCTACTGGAATCTTGCTTAACACATACTGGGACACTGGAGATTGTCTAACAGATGGGTACATTAACTAAAGAAGTTGGACGACTATGTTTGAACAAGGAAAGGAAAAACAGGGGACTGCACAATACATGGGTTAATGCTTTCATTTTGAGAAAAGCATTCAGTAAATGCCTTCAGAAGTTCTGCTATTTTTATCATTTCCTTTTGTGATTGAATTGTCACTACTGGAGCTGGTCGAATAATAGATTTTTTTCAGTATAATGATCAAACTAAATAAACAAATAACATTATTAAAATATTCAATATCTGTTTGTTAAAGTCTGCTGCCTCTGTCAGGCTCTAGAACCAGGGGATGTCTCCTGTCTGGAGGCTAGAGCCCAGCCTAGTATGCCTTGGGACCCATAGGTTTCTCTGTCCCCAGCAATGGATGTGGCTGCTGCTCTTCCAGGTCAACCAATAATGAGGTTGAACATGTATCCCCCCCMCACACACATACACAAGCACATACACAGGACACTGACATAGCCGGCTACACAGACTACCTCAGACCAGCTGCTACCTTCAACAACACCCACATACAACATTACCAGATCTCACATAAAACATAAGCACGGGTAGCTGAGTTCCTTCCTCCTCTACAGGTAGAAAAGACTGAACTTCACTTGTGAAGGTGCATGTGTCCTTGCTCTCCAGTTCACAAGCACATGCACATCCACAGATTCCTTCAAAACCAACGCTGCCACTCTGTCCATCTAATATCCCTGTTTGGACCCTGGGCCTCCTACTCACCAGCTTGAAGCTACTACTAGCCCAGCTTAAAGTTTGCCAGCAAATTGCGCACACACACACACACACCAGGTTAGGGGAAAATACAAAAACAGTCCAGCTCTCCCAGTAGCTCGCATGTAGGACACATGGGCCCTGTGACCCCAGGTCCCTGCTCCAACTACTCATGCTGAGGCCGTCACTCACTCCAGTTGCTGGCACTGCGGACATGATGACCACCATGCCCAACCTCTGACTCTAGTTGCTGGTCCAAATTCACTCACTCTTGTCTCTCCAGCATCTGGCACCTAGATCTGAAAGCTTTTACACATGGAATAGAGAGATTACATGGAAAGACAGATAGGAAAAGATTTAAAAGATTTTAGACTACAGTTATCAGGTGCAGAGCTTGATCAGACAAATGTACTGATAGATGACTGCTTACATGTGAATGACCCTTTACACAGGATAGCTGGGGTTAGAAGGGACCTCTGGAGATCCTCTGGTCCAACTCCCTCATCAAACAGCATAAGCTAGAACAGGTTGCCCAGGACCATGTTCAATCAGGTTTTGAACATTTATAAGGATGGAGACTCCACAGCCTCTCTGGGCCACCTGTCCCAGTGTTCAACCATCTTCACACTGAAGCGTTCTATTTATTTTTTTTATGTTCAGACAGAATTTCCTGTGTTTCAGCTCGTGCCCATTGCCTCCTGGCCTGTCACTGGGCACCACTGAGAAGAGTCTGGCTCTGTCTTCTTTTCACCCACTCATCTGATATTTATATACTTTGGTAAGATTTTCCCCTGAGCCTTCTATTCTCCAGACTTAACAGCCCCAGTTCTCTCAGCCTCTCCTGGTATGGAAGATGCTCCAGTCCCTTAACCATCTTTGGGACCCTTTGGTGGACTCACTACAGTATATCCATGTCTCCCTTGTACCAGAGAACCCAGATCTGGAGCGARTACTCCAGATGTGGCCTCACCAGGGCTGAGTCAAGGAGAAGGATCATCTCCCTTGACCTGCTGGCAACACTCTTCCTGATGCAGCCCAGGGTACCACTGGCCTTCTTTGCCACCAGGGCACATTGCTGTCCCATGTTCAACTTTTTGTCCACCAGGACCCCCAGGTCCTTCTCTGCAAAGCTGCTCTCCAGTTGGTCAGCTCCCAGCCTGTCCTGGTGCATGGGGTTATTCTCCCCAGGTGCAAGACTTTGCACTTCCATTTGTTGAACTTTTTGAGGGCCCCCTCTGCCAATTTCTTCAGCCTGTTGAGATCCATCTGATCAGCAGTACAACCATCTGGTGTATCAGCCACACCTTCCCTGTAAACTTGCTGAAGGTGCACTCTGTCCCATCATCCAGGTCATTAGTGAAGATGTTCAACAGTATTGGCCCCAGTATTCACCCTGGGGGACACCACAAGTGACTGGCCTCCAGCTGATCTTCTTGCTGCTGATCACAACCCTCAGAGAGCAGCAGTTTAGCCAGCTTTCAGTCCACCTCGCTGACCACTTATCTAGCATGTCCTTCATCAACTGCTTTAAGAATGCTTATGGGAGATAGTGATAAAGTCTTGCTAAAGTCAAGGTAAACAACATCTGCTGCTCATTCACCAAGTCAGCCATCTCATAGTAGAAGGCTCAGGTTGACTAAGCATGATTTCCCCTTCATAAGAGTCTGTGCTGACTACTCCCCATCACCTTCTTGTCCTTCTTGTACCTTCTGGAGGTAGTGCTCCATCACCTTCCAAGGACTGAGGTGAGGCTGACTGGCCTGTAGTTCCCTGGATCCTCCTTCTTGCCCTTCTTAAAGACAGAAGTGACATTTGCTCTCTTCCAGTCCTCAGGAGTCTTTCCCAGTGGCCTTGACCTTTCAAAGTTATTGACAGTGTCCTTAAAATGACATTGACTAGCTCCTTCTGCACTTGTGGGTGCATCCTGTCAGGACCCATGGACTTGTGTATGTCCAGTTTGTTTAAATGTTCCCTAACCTTTTTTGTTGCCTTTCATATCCCTTGCCAGTTTCAACTCCAGGTGGGCTTTAGCTATCTTAACCCTGTTCCTGCTTGCTTGAAGTGTCTGTCTTTTGCACTGAAAAGGTCCTTAATCATATAACCTTAATGAATCAGATGCCCTCACTTTCTGCATACCCTTACATTGTTAACTTGAAATAATAATAATAAAGTTTTAAGGAGAAAAAAGAAAAGATTAGTTTTGGATGAATCTAAAGTGTTTTGTTGAACATAAAATGAAAAGTTTGGTTAGTTTGGGGGGTTGAAATAATTGTCTTTTTAAAAATTCTAATTATGTTCTTTAAAACAAACTTAGAGGAATATTTCATTTAGAAGAATGTTCAAATCAAACATTTTGGCAGTTCCAAAATGTAATGGTTCTTTGTTAAAATGTCAGAATGAAATGTTCTGACATTTTGAAATTATTTCTTGCCTCTGGCCAGAAGTATTTGCAACATTGGCAAACGGAATTCTATCTTCTAATAGCCTTTGTTTCCCCTTACCTCTATTTTTGATGAATGTAATGACCACCCAGAAAATACTCACTCTTAAAATTAGCAGCATTTTCTAAATCTACTAGGTAGAGAAAGACAGTTCCTCAGAAAGCGGTAGTGATTGTATTCATTAGTCAAGACTGCAGGGATTCAAAGTCATCTAAATCTAGTGCCTTTCTGTAGATATTGTAGTGATTCACCCACTGATTTTCAAAAAGGTGAGTCATGGTGACAGGGCGTTCTTACTGAATGTTAGAAGTCAGAAGGAGAGATTGGGCTATTTTTAGACTATATATACTAGGCTTTTTGGAATACTTCTAAATTAGTCCAGTGAATGATCCCTTCTGCCTGTCTCGTTTATTTTAGTATGGGATTGTTTTTCCTCTTCAATGTCTATGTGTTGACAACATATGACAACTATATTAACTTAAAGATGCCACCTAATTTTTCAGTGCTTAATATCAGCTGAGATAAAAACAGTAATTTTTATAAACGTAAAATAAAATTTTGTTAATTATAGTTAGCACATAGTCAGGATTTGGTTGCTCCTATAGATGTAGAATGCTATTTTAGGTATTGTGAAGTATTCTTCTTGGATGGTTTTTAGTTATCTATCTCATCTATTCACTTGTTTGTTTGTTTGTTTCCATAAAAATACAGGTCTTTTGAAAGTCCTGTGTTATATCTACCAGATACACCCAGATTCCTTGTAAAGCCTAAGATTTTTCAAGTGTCAAGGGCACCTATGTTTAGCAATGAAATCCCATTTTTGTTCCTAGGGCCTCAGGTCAGTTTTCCAAAGATGGGAGTCTAGTGTCATTTAGATTCACTAAGATGGCTGAGATATCCGTAAATGACTGGCATGTATGATATAGAACCTAGATTTCCATTGACCGTGATGGGAATTTAGACACCTGGATCATATGTAAACATTTACATTTACACCTGCATTAGGGTATTTGAGACCTGGTACATAATCCCTCCTTTGCTGATATTAAAAAAAGGAAAGGGAAAAGGAAAAGGAAAAGGAAAAGGAAAAGGAAAAGGAAAAAGAGGAGAGGAGAGGAGAGGAGAGGAGAGGAGAGGACAATAAGAAACAGCTAGAAACCTGAAATTTTATGAACCAGCTTTAAACATTTTCTCTATTAATACAGTTGGGATTAATATTTTTTGTGATAGATGTTTTTGTGACTAAAATTACAGAACCCAACCAAAACATTAACATGAGAACAATAGAAAGAGTTTCAGAATCTCTTGAAATCAATGCAGTTTCTCTTTGATAACATAACTAATTTTCTCAAGTGCGTAGCTGCGATTTGTTAACATGCTGATTTATTTTCCTAAGGGTAAGCTCCAGTTTTCAGTTCTGGTAATTTGTCACCTACCCACTACAAGAATAACACCTATAAATTTGCTCTGAGACCTACTCAGTCTAAGCACAGAAAAGTCATTTAACAATCGTAGCTTATACTCAGGGGAGCTGCAATCTCAAAAATTCTACAGTTAACTCTCTGCTATAACCTGCTAACAACTCTCCATAATGGCTGCACAGCATGTGAACAAAACTGCTCCTGCATACCACATATTTGTATCAATATAATGCTGCAGAATGTCACTTGCAGCACTTTCCCTTTTTTGCTCAAATCCAAAAGCTCCACCTGGCTTGTCTCCTGTTGAAGCAGAAGAAAGAAGGACTGTGAGAATGTGAAATGCTTTCTAAGAAAATGTGTCTATTACGTTGTCGTGACATAGATGCTAAAACAGAGCACATGCTTTCATCCTAATATTGGCATTCATCTCCTTTGTCATAAATTTCTACCTTTTCAAAAAAAAAAAAAAAAAAGAAATCTTTATACTGAAAGACATTTATTCTTTGTGAATTTCCCGTCCAAGCTGACTTCTGTTTTGCTGTTTTTTCACTTCAGAAAGGTAGACAGATGGCTAGTCCAATGAAAAGGTAGAACAATGAAAAAGCAAATTAATAAAAATGAAAGTTTTCTTATTTTTAGCACTGATTGTTTCCTGATAAACTGGCAAACTGGCAAGTGTGATGATACTAGTTCTGTCAGGATTTTATTGGAGACTGGATATTAACTTTCTTCACATTCCTCCCGAAGAATCCATCCTTCAGCACTTTCCCTATTGCCCCCCTCATCTTAGGGAAACACAAATAACTCTCCCTCCTGAGAACCCATAAAACCCATTTCAGATTTCAAAAATGTATATTCTGAATTGATAGATTTGCTACAGTTTTATGCATTCATTTGAATTCTAATGCTTGCTGGGGGGACAGGAAGAACAGTCCATATTTATATGGAAATGAAAATTGACCAAGAAAACCTCTTTGGCAGCTAGCTGTACTGCAGCCTCCAAATGCGGGAAATTGTAATAGAAATGTGAAGTTTGTTATGAATGGATATTGAATGGCAGAATATGGATAGAGAAGCCTCAAAAGGGGGAAAAAAAGACAGAAGGACTATAAGAATAGGATATGCTATTTAACTAGTCTAGTAGGTCATCCAGATTGCAGCATTTATCTATCACATAGATCACATCTATGATCACAGTACATTTATCTATCATATCTATCCCATAGATATGCAACTTCTCAGGACACACAGACTGGGTGGCAGAGGACAGTGAATAAATCTTGATGGCTCACAGAGATGAGACAAGATGGAGAGACAAATCACTGTCAGTTTCTGAAGGGTGCAAAAAGGCATATCCAGAATCTGTACATGGTCACCAGGTTGGTGTTCGCTCCCACCCCCAAAATTTTGCATCACTGCAAAAAATCCTGGGTAGAGCTCACAAATGTAAATGTCCTGGTGTCCATAAGGTGGACAGACCACCTGAATCAGCATGTCTTGGTGTTGGTGAGTATTTGAATATTTATGAGAACGTGTGTGAATGTTCTGAAATAAATCACCTTCCCCTCCTATATGTCTTACATTGAGCTTTGCTACGCTATTGCAAAATTATATCCTACACAAAGACTGGAAACACTTTAGTCAAAATTACAGTATTCAGTGGCAACAGATGCTTCACTACAAAATTGCATGGGTGGAACTAGACCCAATCAGAAATCTATTACAAAAGCTTTCCAAAAGTCCCTTTTATGAAATGGATAATTTGTGCAGGTCCTCAGATTTAAAAATAATATAGGTATTATTTTAGACGTTAGATAGAATATTATTCCATCTTAAGAGAAGGAAAACTAATTAAAATATTTACAATATTCCCTAAATTCTTCTGGGAGTGCCAAAGCAACACTTTCCACTGCCTTTACATTCATAGCTCCTCTTGGTTCGGCACTTTTCCCTCAGGCAGAAGGTGAAACTAAGAAGCACCTTCCAAATGTCCTGTTCAAGAAACTGAGTAATTATTCCACAACATAATTTTTTTCTTTCCCACAAAAGCAATCATCTTCTTCAATTATTGCCGAAATTTGGGGAGGAGAGATTATTTCCAGTAACAATATTTTCAATAAGCAATGTTTTTGATTTTGCTTTTAGCCTCAGTCACAATATTATCAGCAGGGCTAAGGACTAGTTGTTCTAAAGTTGGCTGCTCTGCCAACTGCTTGGGCACAAACAGCAACAACTAACCCAGTTCCTTCCAGTCAGTTCCAAGACTGTTCAAGAAACAAATGTTTGTTCTCACCCAGTGGAAATCAATTAAAATACAGTTTTGTGCATATTTTGCATTAAATAAGCTAACAAACAAATAAATATTTTCTGAAGGGTGGAATTCCCTTTTGAAAGTACAGGAGGATAGAGCATGTATTGTGGTGTATCTGGACATTTACACTTTCTCATAGAGTAAAATAAAATAATTTACTGGTATATCTTTCTTATTCTTCTAGTCTATGTTGACTATTTTCTCCCGAAGTAACTTACAAGGCCACAAAAAGAATATCACTAAGATAAAAATAAGGGAAAAACTGTTTTATGCACGCTAAAGAATAAATATGTTAATAGTCTGAAGGTAAAGTCAGAATTGGCTTTCACACCAAGTCTTACAAGTTTAGAAACTTTACAGAAAACAGGATTATGATCATATTAAAATTGAGAAGATGGTGGGGAAAACTAATTTTCTTGCTTAATGCTACTATTTTGAATTTGAACAACTGAAAGCATCAAACTACTTATGACTGTTTGCTGGATTCAGTCCAGTACTTAACAGACAGCTGCCCGAGCTGTTGTTCACTAGTGAAAGTATCTGTGCTACTGCTCTCTTGATACCTTTGCAGTACAGATGTACGCAAGCTGCTGACTGCTGGACGACAAAGCAGATGTAAATCTAATAGATTATATAACTGGAGCAGCCTGGTAGATGTTCTTGCTGGGAATCAGGAAAACTATTCTTCGTTCCTGACTCTTCCATAGTCTCACTATGAAAACAGCAATATCACAGAGTGGAGTACAGACAACAAATATCCTGAGATRATATAAATTTCAGCCATATTTACTGTATGTACAGCAAAGCATTATATAGGATTACTCGACTTTCTAGCCTCATCTGCACAGTGCTGCTTTTTAGCTTGAACACAGCACTATGTAAATGGAGCTACATTTCTTTCAAATTGATGTTATGTCCTCCTTGTTTAAGTTTCTCTTTTGCTTAAGGACTTTGACTCCATTTTGCCTCTCTGTGATACAGCAACAGCATTTCTCAAGGGAAAACAATGCTTACAGCATTTTGTAGGAACTCCTGAAGATCTTTGGATGAAAAAAGGCAATTTAACTTTTGTAATTCTGGTATTACTTAGTTTCACTTCTTGAGTCTGCAAAGTACTTTTCAGCTTGTAATTATTTAGTGTGCATGTCTGTAGAAAGAGTCAAACAAAAATCATACTCTGAAGATGTACAAACTGTTAATTTGTTCTCAAGACACATATCCTGTCCAAAATTTCTAACATGGCCCCTATTTTTTACAGCTTGATAATCTGAAACCCTACATTCTTCTGCTCACTTTTTGCATGCAGAGAATAGCAAATTCACTACTATAATTTCTCAGAAGAATTATTATCTAAACTGGCATCAGCTCAAAGTTTTGTTGGAGCTTTCAGCAGAGAAGGCAAAGACTGAAAGTGCTTTAAGTTTGAATTGTATAGTCTTCTCACCCCAGAGATGGTCATTTCTGAATGGAAAACATCCAACCTGGCCAGCTTTACAGAACGTCCTGCTGTGTCAAAACCCAGCTGTAGCCTTCTTTGTAGACCTCAGCCTCTGGGTTGTCAGCTTGACATGTTTCAAGAGCACAGTAGGACAGACAAAATTACTTAAAGGATTACTTCACATTTTAAAAATCAGCAAGAACAGTTTCACTGAAGCAATGGAAACTGGAAAAAACAATCTGATGTCATAAAATTTCTGTGTTGATATAAACTTGCTACATCATAGCACAAAAGTAAACATAAATTCTGAATATACCACTTATGCAACTCAAAAAAATCACTTAGAACAAAATAAAAGGATGTAAAAATTATTCACTTGGGTCCTGTAGAATGTTTTATTGTTGAATTTACACCCAAAGTTCTCTGTGTGGTCACTATAGAGTAATACATACTGCTAAAGTGCAAACTAGAAAGCACATGCAGTGTCAAGGTCTGCCAAAAGCTATACAATTGCAAATATTAAGTGTGGGCTTTTTTTGTATTTTATTTTGCTTTCTCAGTCTTAACTGTCTGAACCTGCAGTTGTACACTGATGATGATTCAGCTGTCTTAAATGTAAGTCTACAAAGGAGGATGGGATTTTATTCCACTTTGCAGACACTTCACTTTAAGTATCTAAATATGAATCTGTACCTACAAGAGGAGGATTAATTCTCACACAGAGAGAGTGCTGTTTGAGGTGTCCTAGTGTGGGCATAGATATCCTGGCCTCTGGCAGCTGCTACAGAGGAGTATGTGTCTTCTGTAGGTGCCATGTCTTATCTTTTAATCCCATACCTATGTCTTAGGATATACCTATATCTTAGGATATCCTAAGAGGTTTTAAATAATACTAGGTGTTTATGTGTGGCAACTGGATTAAACTCTGTATGTTTAATCTCTTCTTATAGACAGTGAAGACCTACTCAAAACACTCATTGGAGTGTATATTTATTCAGCTTCTCAAACTTCTCTGCTGCTCCCAAAAGTTGTGAGTCTCCCTTGAGTCTCTTAAGATGAACAACTAGAAGTTAGGCAGGGATACACTGAGATACTTGAGATGAAAATAGGCTCCTATTGTTACATAGCTAAGTCCTGGTCCCAAGCTTACTTTGAGTTAAAGCCCATACTGGAGTGTTTCATTCACTCATGAGTCTGAGTGAGGTCTTCTCGTGATTTCAAGTGCCTAACTGAACAGAATTTGCTCTCTTAAGAACATGACTAGACAAAGAAATGTAGTGCCATCCACTCCTTGTGGCATAATGTAGTGTTTATAACACATACCAAGGAAATGAGAAACATGGGTTTAAGTTCATCATCTTGAAGAAGTTCAAAGTGTACTTTGCAGAAATCTTAAGAGCTAGGTTATAAATTAGTTGAAGTAAAATGAAGGAGGGGAAAAAAGAAGTCATCCTGAGGAAGCTGAGTGCCAGGAGTGCTGAAGTCTTGGACAGCTAAAACATTTTGCATTAGTAAATAATAGATTGAAAATAAAAAGTTCTTTGAGAAGAGAAGCCCATAGAAATCTGCTCCCTTTAATCCTTTACACCAAATTACAAATGTAATGTTCCTCAGGCTTTCTATCATTTTGCCCTGTTTGTTTTAAACCTCCTGCTGTGTCATGTCCACACTTCAAAACAAAGGCAAGTATTTTTCCAGTTCACTTGTACTTTGTTGGGTTTTACACTGTCCTGAAATACAAGAGTTTTGTGTTTGAATCTTGTTATTGCAGAAAATGGTCCTGAGCCTTCATCACATCATGGATGCGTACTTCATCTCACACAATATTTCTGAAAAAGATGGGAGCCACTGAACTTCTCTAACCATATATTCGAATGAAAATCATCATGACTGCTGTGCTTTGAAGCAATTTCACATTGACAGACTATATGAGGTTCTGAGCCAACTCACGACCTCAGAGTTTAGGTAGTTCTGTGCTTCATTCCTGTGAGAATATATAATATACATAAGAATATACGTAAGGATATACATAAGGAGTAACTATAACCAAATGTCCAGACATCAAAGTTCAGATAAACTAGGATTTTCTTTAGTCTTATCTGGTATTAATAAAATATTCATAAGAATTCAGAGAATTAATGGACTCCGTATTTACCTGATTCTCTCTCTTAGGGAGTACTCTTGGAACAGATTTGCAGACAGTTCATAAAGCATAAACAAGTGAACTCTGCAAACTGAACTCCCGAATTGAAAAAGACCCCCTCTGTTCAAATGCCACAGTGCTCATGATTTATCCAGGATCAGCTCACTTATATGATAAGCTTTTTGATCAGAGCTGACTTGTATTACCTCAGTACAAAGGAAAGGCAGAGCGATTTCTTGCTGATGAAATACCATGAAAAAATATCCAGAGAAATAGGTAGTCTTACTATTTTCAGTTCTGATACTTATCTTTCCTTGCCTCATATCAGTCAGAAACCAGGATTTAGGGAAAATCTGCTTTGCAACTCAGGACAGTACTGTGATTAGTCACCCATAAACAGAGTTCTAAGCAATTCCATCTTTCATGGAAGCTATAAATTAAGAGGAAATTATAACTGAGGAAATATTCAGCAGTAACTTCAACAAAAAAGTTTTTCTATAAAGTTTTCCATTGTCCCTAACTCAAAATGCTGTTATGGCCAAAATGGAAAATACCACCTCTGTGGAGTCAAGAATGTATTGCTACCCTAGTAAAAATACTAATAATCTAATCAAAATATAGCAAACAGTTATTAATAGTCCATTTACAGTAATACTAACACTTTTAGTCCAAATTAATACAGAAAAGTCACACTAATAATACCCTTAGAATTCCTAGACATGAGAACTTAATGTCTGCACCTTTGCCTCAGGGTTATGTTCCCCCTTCCAGTATCCTTCTGGGTCATAAGGCTGATGGTGCCAGTTTCCTCAGGCAGAAAGGTGGTGAGGTCTGCACGTCATTCGTGTCCCGAGTCTTCCTGGGGTGGAATTTGGTGTTGATGAGGGTGGGGTCCCTTTCTCCTCATTCTTGGGGTCTGTTTGGGACCATTTTTTTTTATGTTTTCTTGTTATGGCCTGCTTCCTCCTCAGTAATACCCAGGTGAAGTTTAAAAGTTGCCCAATATGATCCAGCAGGCTCAGCTGACATAAAGGCTACGTTTGCTATGCAGTGACTACTTAGGTTGGTCAAACTTTTTCCACACCTGGTGTTCAAAGACCTTAAGCTGAAGCAGGACAGGCCACAGTCCTTCAGCGCCAGACAATAGTTACAACATGCTAAAATCTGCCCTGGCCAAAGCAGCCTGGAGAAATCCTCAATGAGGTCAATATGAAGACTATCTTCTTGTAGTAGCAATAACTAAAATCATATTTACTGCGCTACAAAACCATTCACAATAGATTACATGCTTCTTCATTCCTGGACTCAAATTTGGAGTGAGCGAAGCATTTTTCTTGGTGAAGAAACCTAACCTGGAGCAGAGTATAGCTTGGCTCTGGACCCCTGATGCCCTGACTGCAGGGATACAGGTCAGACCGAACCACTTGGTTAAGTGACTAGCACTTTCTCCTTGACTCATTTTACAAGGACAGTATACACCTAGACATCGTGTCTCTGACATGAAAAATGTCTCAAAACCTGTAATTTGGCTAGATTGGAGCAGATTTTTATAGGAGAAGGAAAAGGTATATTTCTGACAAAAAAACTGTCAAGTTTTTAATGTCAAGTCCAGTTCTTCACATGTGGGAACTAAAGCAATTGTAGCTGTCTTGAGAATATCTTAATAGGGATAAAAAAGAAAAAGAAAGCCTATTTCTTTCAACATTAGTCTCATAAAGGACTAAGCCTTTTTGGTAGGAAGTGATAATAATTTTTATATATATATATATATTAATGCAGTCATCCAGATATTTTCTCATAGTTAAATTTTAACAAACTTATGACCAGCTGAAAACAGGATCCTTAAAGCAGGAAATTCAGGGGAATACTGTCAAGATTCAGAAAAGTATATGTTTTATCCAGGTGCTAAAAACACAATTACGGAACTTTATAGTTTCTCCATCATAGTATATCATGCTTCTTTGATGTTTTTATGGGCCAAGGTGCCTAATCTCCCTATTTAGTAATCACTGTCACTTACAGCAGCAGATGTTTGATTTGAGGAGGCAATTTGTTAAATTCTGAGTAGCAAATTACAGTCATACCATAGAGCTTGTTAAATGATCAGTGCGTAATCATATACTTATTCATAGGTGTTTCACTTTTGGAGCAGTTGAAATGTTTTGAAGATCCATTTTTTTACCAAGGTTTTTAGCAAAGATGCAGTATAGCATATCATTGTATTATTATGTTTCTGATTCCAATGGCAAAATTGCTAAAACAGATGAATATTCTTTTCAAATGATTAGCAATCAGTCAACTTCCTGGCCAACATGGTCATGAATGTATTTCAGTATTTTGCAGTAAATGAAGTGGATGCATTTCTGAGAGGTGCAAGGAATAACACCTAACTAAAACTTTCTTGGATTTTGAGCAGTTTAGGAAGTGGACTACATGCTGGCAATAGTGAGGTGTGATCTTAATAGCTTGGGAGTTTATTTGTTCTTTAGACTGCATGCACTCATTTGCAGGTAGAAGTGTTGACATGTGTTGACATGTGTTATGAGAGGTAAGAGAAAGGTGGAAAAATATTTCTCAGGAATTCGTTTGAGAAGAAATCATATGCTTAGAAAGAATTAAACTACTTACATCAAGAACATGTATTTATTGCAGAAGTGCTGTTAAAATTCACAAGTGTATCCAGAAACAAGCTTTCTGAAACATCTGAGTACATTGTCCTTACATATAAGTATAAAGTAAAGTATGTCTGCCCAAATATATCTTTTTTGCAGGTGGTAATATATGTTCATATTTAGACATTGGTGTGCAAGACGACTATTAATTACCTAGATGTTTCCATAAAAAAACCTTCATAGAAATACTTATGCAGTACAATTAACAAATTGCTAAAACTATAAAGTGTATATTTCTGTTTCAGAAATGGTATTTCTCTGTATGGAAAACCTGCAGGATTTCAACCCTTATTAGAACACCAGTGACAAAGAAATAGCAGAAAATGAGTTTAAGATCATTACAGTTTGTTTGATTTTATTGGAAATACTAGTTGTGTTAACTGGATAATTTATAAAAAGCACAGAGAAAAATAAGTGAGAGTGGGCTGAAAGAAATACTGTTAATTGCAACTCACTAAAATAAATCAATGTTATAGAATTATTTCCTCTACTTTGGAATCCCATTTTCTTCCTTGAGCCTTTTGAGGGCTTAAATCTATGTTCATGCATTTCCTCTGCATGTATGTATATATCAGAAAGAGAAGGTCTGGGAGAAGCAGTAGAGTGTGGTATAAACAGAGATGGTAAAGGTAATATCTTATTATGCACATAAAATATTCATAATAAAAATAAAATGTTTCACTTTCTTCTTTATCTGATTAATGTCACCATGGTGTATAGAATTATACTATTCTGAACATTAGTTTTACCCATTCTCATGTACTTATTATTAAATGTATCATATTCTAATTCAAGCATGATTTATAAATAAAGCAGTCTACTTCTAATATAAAGTAAAATAAGTGAATAAAAAAATACATATATAATCCAACACCCATGTCTGAATTGCACAAAATGGAAATTCAAATCTTAAGGTAATGATGAAACAGAGGAACAAAATCATCTACAATTACAAAATCAGTTAGCATTTTCAACTGAAGGAGATCAAAACAGCATTAAAACTAAAAGTCAAGAATATGACAACCATCTTACAAAGAAATGAAGATAGATATTGAGGAAACATCTATTCATATATTGGAAGAGAAATAAAACATGTTAATTATATATAGCTAGTTTTATAAAGAACAACATTGATTTAATTGTAAGGAAATCTACTGTGTAGTTGTTGACAGAAATGCTTGCTGTGGCTCAATCACATTTCAAGTCCTCCACTCCTGATCAAAATTTCGCCAGCACCTTTAGAAAAGGGGGGCTCTGATCACCTTTTCTGTATCAAAATCTTTTAAACTCTTTGTCTTCATACCATGTCCTGAAAGTCTGCAGAGGGCTTGTGTGTCTATACCATAGAAAAATTCCTCAAAATAACATTTCTTAACTAGAAAGAAGATTGTTTTTAAACAAAAAAGTGGTTTGCTTAGTCCCAGACTTACACTTCTTGTAAGCTTATGGATAATGCATACTCAGCTTTCACAGAAAATAAAATCTTACATGATAAAGACACAAGTTCATCTCTTAAGTTAATGAACACAAGCTGTCAAGAAATAGAGAAAAAAATTCTTCCTAAAATCCTTCAAAATCATGTTTTACAAAGTTCCAAGCTTGTTTAAATTATTTGTTCTCTTTTGTTTTTCTATTTTACATTATATAAACAAAAATGCTCTGTTACTCTATATGTACTGAAATTTCCTTTTGAAAAAATGGTTTATATTCATAAAATAGCCAAATCTTTCCTTGGTTCTTTTCCCCAAAAAGAAAAAATGCTAATAAAGGGATTTTTGCTATTGTCTCCATATGTAGGATATATCAACCCTTGTTTGATATAAACAGCCTAATGTATGCAGTCTGTTTAGTTTATTTTTCATATCCAGCAAAAGAAAGTTGTCAAAATGTTTAAATATAGACCCAATCTTAATTACTAGGTCTATTGTGTTCTGTTCTGTTTTGTTCTGTTTTCATACTGTTAGTGTTCTTGCAGTTTTTCTTTTTCAGATATTTAAAACTATTCTCCCTTTCTTTATGTAATAATAATTTTTCGAAAAGTCATATTTATTCTGACTCAGTTGAAAAATCTTACTCAGTTGGAAACAAATCACCACAGTCTTCACAAATTATGAGCCTTTTGAACTTATTTAGAGAAGAACAGTGAGAGATAAACCATTAAAAGATACGGCGTGGGAATAAAAAGTTTCCTTCAAGAAGTCTCTACCATTTTTTGGCACACCAATATATCAGGAAAATGTGGGAGCTATAAAAAAACAAACAGAGACAGTCTTTTAATAATTGTATGCTTAATCTTTCACCATAATTGTAGGCAATATTTAAGTAATGGAATGTGAAGAAAGAGAAAAAGATGGAGAGGTATTTCCACACACAAAAAAAGTGGAACAGTCATTAAGAAACATTAAAGATTATGTGTGTCCATTGACCAAAGAGGAAGTCAAAAGAATTCTGCTGAAAATAGGGTCTTATTTTTGAAAAATGCACCTTTCATAGGGAAAAATACTGGATTGTCAGATAAATGAACTTAAAGGTCTTTTCTTATCTCAGTTTCTGCGAATGTTTACAATCAAATTCTTCAAGTATATTTTAATATATAAATATGGATTATTAAGGAAAATTATTTCATTATAAAACTGTAGCAAGAAGGACATAATAGACATTTTTGTGAAGAGTTTATATTTTTTAATATTTCAGTTTTCTTAGAAAAATATTTCAAAGCTTTTCAAAACACAGATAAGTAAATCAACATAAAATCATGGACACGTTGTGCATCACAGACAAATTTAATTGTTCATTGATGTGACTGCAAGGAGGGCAAGAGAGGGCTGGATACCRGTGGGGAGAGACACTCAAAGTTCTTGAGGGGTTAAACAGGATAGATTTAATGAAGGACTTACTTACACTCCAAGCTGCCCAAAGTGACCCAGGAACCGTGAGGAGGGATTGCTGGCAGAAGGCTGCTGGATGCATGGGTCGGACGCACGGGTTGGACGCCCAGGTGGGACTCCCTCTGTGTATTCCAAGGGCCTCCCTTTTAACCACTAGAGCTATTTCCTTATCTCAGCTGTGCTAGCCATGAGAAACTACTGCCTAGGAAGCAGCTAGACATTGTTGACAAAATGGAATATGCATGCCTGGGCCAGATGGGAATTTGGTGAGTGTGTAGTTTCACACGCTGGGGCTGATACCACGTACTCTGCCAGTCACTGACTCCTCGCCAGGTCTTCCTCAGGTGTTCTCACTACAGTTGATATCATCATTGTTCTGCAGAAGATTGATCAGAAGCCTTAGTTTTCTTTGGATCTCATCTGCAGTATAAAAATACCTTTTATGTATTTCTTCTTTAGTGCGTCTGTCACCAAAATCAAGGTAAAACTCCTTAACACCAATGTAGCATTAAGAAGCAGGCATTCTCTTTATTACGGTGCCAGATGCCCGGGGGATCACTCTGCCCAACGTGCATGTTGTATGTTGCATTAGCCAAAGCTTATATTACTCTGTTGCATGCATATGCATTAAATTTCCCAGAGTGATTATACATATTCATTCTATTTCCTGGAACTAATTATCATATTTACATAGTCATTACGCATGCGGTCTGAGTCTCTGGGGGGCTTCTATGGGGGTCTCTGGTGGTCCCTAGTGGTTGCTGAAAAGGTGCCTCTTAGTGTTTTTCCATGAACTCTGAGCTCGTTTTCCATATATGGTCTCGGCTTGGCTCATCTCTGTTTGAGAAAGCTGTCTAGTTCCATATCCTGGTTTCTGCTGGTTTATCTGTACTCCTTCAGGATGTACCAGTCACAGTCTTTGGGTGCATTCTTGTCTGAGGCCCCTGGTAACAGTTCCCCCGTTTCCCCCCCACCCCTTTGAGACTTCTTCTTGTCTGAAGCCCTTGGTAACACGTCTACCTCAAAACTCTAAAATGAAACTTGGGAGCTTCTAGAAACTGATAAAAATCTAGCTAGCCTCGCTATATATTGATAACCTTTTTCATGAATAACCATGCAAGACATGTTAATATTCATTGGCAGGAACATATTAAAGAACCCATTTCATCCATGAAGACGTTTATCTGTCTAATTGCCTCTCTATATGTGAAATAAACTAATTGATAACGTTCTTTCATCCACACACACACAAAAAAAAAACTCTAAAAGAAAGAAAGAGAAAATATTTGCAAGTCTCCCATATATTAATGATACAAATTAATCCTTTTACTTATAATTACAGAATGAAGAAAAGAAAAAAACCAAAAGAACCAAAAAACTAAGTGTATTTTATTATATCCTGTTAGGAAGAAACTTTCTGATAGCTAAGGAAGAGGAGATTTGAAATAGCTTCATATTGACTATTTAAGCAAAATTAATCCAAATATGAAAATAGGTGGATAATAAACAGAATGGTTTAAATTTCTCTCCCAATATGCTAAAATGGATTAAATCGTAAATGTCACATCCATAAAGGAAGTGAAAGGGAAAAAAATCTGCATGTCTTCAATTAAATCTATCCTGAATTTTATTAAAATTTCCTACATTTTAATACAACTTCGATAACCAATGGTCAAACTGTATAGCTAACTAAGCAAGGTATTTAGAATAAGTTAATCATTTAGAGTCTCTCTGTCTTTAAGACTCCATACAATAGAGAGAGACAGGTATCTCCAGAGGGCCATTCTGTCTTAAAAATACATGCGCATGGCAAACAAGATGTTCTGTATTTTGTGATGCAAATATGAGGGCAATTTCTTGTGAATAGTCATACAATCAATGAGACTCAATCCAGTGGCCTTCACATAGGCAAATATTGATATTTGGAATGCCCTAGGATGTCTGAGACATCCCTATGGGCCTGAAGAACACAGGTCAGGACTTATAGCAGACCCATGTCCTTCTAGAGCAGCAGAGGGAAGCTGAAAATTCAGACACCTAGAAAAGTATGTGTGGGCAAGTGAGTCAGGCCCTAAGGGTTTCTATGATGTAAATGGAAACATTTGGTTTCTTGAACTGCATAGAAATTGCAGGAAAAGAGTTCCCCACTGTATGACGCCTGTCCTTCACATGAAGAAACTTGTTAGAATGCCCCAAAGTTTCTTCTGTTGGAAATCAAAGTTCATGGGAAGTAGAGAAAATGAGGGGAAGAAAGGAAGGAAGGAAGGATGTTGTGCAACTGGTTCTCATCTTATTTGTCCTTTAGAATGTGAGTCTTGGGAACTAGAAAGCTCTTTTAAGTCCCACACTTATAAAAAAAAAAGCTCAAATCAGATTTGGTTCTGATATGTTTATGTTATCTGAGTTACATTTGAGCTACATGCTCAGTGCCCTCTGCTTTATCCAAGTAGAATAGATAAAAGAGTTTGGATATCTGGGTATGAAATCCTACCTTTCTATGCAGTTTGAACTTGTCCTTCCACACATTGCCTTACCAGCCTGTGATGGCATCCTTCCACACTTGAATGTCACTGAAGACAGAAGGATGAATTGCTCTAAATATAATACACTTAATAAAAGCTAAAAATATTTCTATTCCTTAAGAAAAATAGCTGATATATGCTTGTAATAAAAAAAAGGCTTTATTATGGGCCATATTAACCATCTAAAGGTAAGATATAAATAAAAGTTATAAAACTCTATAATTCTTTCAGAAGGGAAGAAGATTTCTGTCTCCTCCACTGACATAATTCTTGCTTATTTTTCCACCTCTTCTCCTTTCTCTCCCRTCACTTATCATGCTATGACATTCTGCAACCAAACAGTGAGTTTTGCTGGTTTGCTCAGCAAGAATTTGCAAACTGATTTTTGAGTAGAAGCTGATCTAAATTTGAAGCGAAATTCCCCTTAACTCATTTCCATCACCCTGATCCAAATGGGTTTCTATGCTGCAAATACTGTCCTGATATTTGCTTCTTAACATAACCTTGTTTGAGCTCTATTTTACACACTATTCTCCTTACCTACACGGATGGTGATAGAAGCATGTGGCACTGTCAATTTAAAAAAGCATTTTCTCTAGTTACTGAACAAAAAATGTCTAACACATGTACCTTGGAAGACAGATATTTATAAATAAAAAGAGGCACTTCAAATCTTAAAGATATATAATTCTCAGAACATTCACTAACACAGTGGAGCTGTCATGATCATGTAGGTCTTTTCTGTAAATGTCATTTTATTATTCTTCCTTCCAGCTTGCTAAAATAGTGAAGAGCTCCATAATTTTCTGTTATGTAACATACATACAAATGTAAATAAACAGACATATTCAGTCATATTTAAAAACCCTTCATTCCCAGTTCTCACAATGTAACAGAAGTTAACAGATGGTTTTAATCCCTTCTTTTCAGCAGATGTGTGCATTTTTCTTTACATTTTTCACTCAGACAATATATGACATTTCTACAATCCATTTGAATAAACTTCACAACAGTTCTCATTTTTAATGATTGTTTATACTGTAAGACTAAGATTCTATATATGTTTATTTCTCAGTCATCCAGTGAAAGGTATTCTAAGTCTGTGAAATTAGAAAACAACATGAAATGTATGTTCAATGTATGTAACATCATAATGAATGTCAGAAGAACGTGGAAGAAAACATAGGTGACCTGGTGGGACCTCATTCTCCAGAAAAGATGGTATTTTCCAATCATTTATCAGGCAACAGTGACAAAAAGAGGAGTTAGGACCATAGAACTGGGCGTTGTCTTGACACAATTGCCTCTAGAATCAGATAGCTACTTAGTTAGCACTGAACAGTCATGTACAGACTGTCTTAGACCAGGCAAGGCATCTCTGAAGCCATCCAGAGCAACGGAGGTGAAGTTCTGGCCCAAAGAACCATTCACATTTGAACTGGGTATCAACTACCAGTAGATCCAAGTGGGTAGGGAAGTGATGAAATAAAAGTTTTAACAGATAGTTTTTTCTAGTACTACTTAGCTCGACTAATTAAAAAGCCAAGATGCCTGTTCTCTTTATTAATTTATTTTGAAGAGACTGATTCCTTTCGGTCCAAATCTATTTCTTCCTAACTGTTTAAAATTTCTTCTGTTTTAAATTAAACAAAATTTCATTCAAAAAGAGACAAAAATTAAATATAATTTATTTTTCTGCTTGGGTAGCCTGACCATACAAAACAAGTAACCGGAAAATATAGCAGTGTTCTAATATCTAATTATGATACGGATTTTTTTTTTTTTCCATCAGTGAAAAAGGCAAACTGAACTTGAGGAAGGTCTTAAATAATATGGCTGACCATGGAAAAGAGAAGATCGGGTGACCTTATAAAAGTATTCATGTCATCAAATTTGAAAGTTTTTGCCTTCATTTTTAACCTTTATATTTTTATATTGACATGCAGATCAATATATTTAAAATTGTTGAAAAACACAGTTTCCAGAAAGGAATTAAACATTTCTTTAAATCCACCTGGTATTCTGTTCCTCAACATAACCCTCTACTAGAGGTGCAGGAAGGTTTAATAGTCTTCCTGAGAGGTCTTTTTGTAAATTCTAAAAAGTGAAAAATACTTTGCAAAATACAGTTAGTAATTATCAGAGTAATCTTCTTTGCACAGAGGGGCTTTAGTTAGTGATATTTGTATCACTAACAAAAATTAGTCATCTAAAATCATTTGTCTCAGATGTAGTTGAGAGGAATATGCACTTCTAGAGTATGATTCCTTACATTCTCAAACAGGTGTCTAACATAAGTAGGGTAAATTCTTTCTGAAGATATATATTTATTGAGATAAATTATAGCTGATTCTTGCACAGCCTAAACTGTTTACTTTTCAGCAAGTCCAGCAACCTCTAATCCACTAGCTTAAATTAAATAGATGTAGAAAACTGTGCTTAGTTGTCTAAATGTAAATGTCAGGATTTTAATCCAGATGCAGATGCTTAAATGCAGACAGCTTTGAGGTGGGTGACTAATATGGACAAGAGTCTAAGCTTGCGTTATAGTCAATAGAGTCAAAGACCTCTGCTGCCCCAATGCAGTGTTTCATTTGATCTGAATAGCTGTCTAGATGTCCCTGTTTTTACTTTATTGACTAAATCTCCACTACTATAATGTAAGGTTATACATCATGCTTGCATCTAGACATCTACTTTTAGGTGTTCCCTGACTCAGACACCTAAGAAAGTCGGGGCACAGGTGGGGAATGTTGTTGCTTTTATCTTGCTCAAGAACCTAATAAAGTCCTAGCAATATAATAAAAACTACTTCTTCTATAAGAAACACAGTAGTGACTGCATGGACCATATAAGTGTATTAAGGGTAAACATTATGAAATTGCCAATATTTTACTCAGAAATCTTTGTTGTTTAAAAGTGAAAAGAATAATTATGTATATCATCCATCTCTGTTTGCTGCTTCATCAATAATTCCACTTTATTTGAACTCTGTACTTCTTTATTGATGATATTTTCAGACTTGTTCTCTGACCTCTGCTCTACACTTTTGAAAATACTCATGGCAGAATGATTCTGAAATTATCTGAGTGCTTAAACTAATTTCTGTTCATTTTAAGTTACCAAACAAAGAGCAGTCTGAAAACTATCATTCAAATTGTTAAGTATAGATAAATATATAGAGTTGGTCATCTTCTCCCTCCTGAATTGTTCCTTTTTTAAAGCTTCCCTCATCAGGCTGGTCTGCTTGTTGGCAAAGATGCATTTGCCCCATTTAGCTGGATGGATCCCATTTATTCCAAGCAGTTGTTGATCTTCAAAGAGGGTCCCATAGTCCTAGAAACAAAAACCCTATTGCTGACACCAGCTGTGCAATCAGTTGTTACCATGAAGGATCCACACACTCCTCCTCAAGCCCTTCCCCCTCACTGGTATGATCCAAGAGATCTGGGCACCCAGTCCCTTGACCATCACCCCCAGAGCCATGTAGTCACACTTGATATACTGCAGGTCTCTCCTGGCAGTATCCTGGGTGTCCACATGGAAGAGCAGCAGGAGTAATAGTCCGAGGGCTGGACAAGCCTCAGCAATCTTTCCACAATGTCCTGAATCTGACTCCTGGCAAGTAGCAAACCTCCCTAGACAGCGGGCCAGGTTGGCAGATGGGGTCATCCACCTCCCACAGCAGGAAGTCCCCCACTGCCATCACTCATCACTTCCCCCTAGTGCTCCTGTGTGCCTCAGGCTCAGTTGGCTCAGATGTTTCATTGGATGGAGCTCTCAGCCCTTCATCTGCTTCTACGGCACTGAAACTCTTCTGTAATTGTAGATCTGCAGGTGGATCAGGAGCCAAAAGTCACAAACTTCCAGCCTTCATCATCACAGGATTCTTCAC
Source organism: Apteryx rowi (assembly GCF_003343035.1). Lineage (NCBI taxonomy): Eukaryota > Metazoa > Chordata > Aves > Apterygiformes > Apterygidae > Apteryx > Apteryx rowi. The sequence continues at coordinate 79,085 of NW_020450793.1, read as the reverse complement.
TTCCCACCCTGACAGGCACAGACTCTGCCTGCCCCTCCTTTGGTGCAGTTGAGGGTTCAGGCTCTTGAAGCTGCAGGCTCTCCAAGAAGATACAGTTAATCTCTTTCTCATCATCTCTGCTGCTGCACAGTCTGCTGACCTCCTCCCACAGCTCCATGGTGACACAGATCCTCAGCAACCACACATCTCTTGCAGGCTAGAAGAATCTCTGCTGCTGCCCCAGCCTCAGTGAGAGGTCCTAGGCACCCCTACAGCCCCAGACCTGAAGACCTGCACCCTCCCGTGGGACCTTGGTCTACGTTGAGGTTACTGATGTTGCAGGGATAGTTGCTCCAGTTGGCACTGGGGACCATGCCCTGTGGCATGACACCACCATTGCAAAGTCCACGTATGCTGCCCCCAGCAGAGTTGCTCATCCTTCTTTGCATCTTTCTGCATGAACTGCTGCACAGATCGCTGTGTCTGTTGGCTGCCTCTATTAGCTGAACTCATATACAGGTAACATCTCAGTAAGTTTTATTAAACAAAAAGACAGTCATACGTCATTCTCATTATATTATAATGCAGTATAGTACAGATTGACTCATATCTGTGATAATACAAGGTAACTTCATGAATGATATCCATATTTTAGACATATATTAACATAATGAAAAATGAAAGGTTTTTTTTTTTATTTTCTGTACTCTCAATATTAATTTCTTTCTTGTATCACTGTTATAATTGTTTGTCATCTTAGCTTGACAGGAAGACTGGAATTGCAGACCAAGCAATAAATTTCAACTGTCTGAACTTTTCTTCTTGCTTAAGACCATATCATTTCTTTCCTGATTAGTTTTAATAAAACTTTCTGGTTATTCCTAATTATTTTCTTGTCCTTTATGAATTCCTTCTTCATCTCTTTTCCAGTTTTCTAATTCAAATTTCTTCCATGTCTGCAGTCTCACTCTGTCACTTTCTATTTCCTTGCTTTGTTCCTTTTTTCAAAAACAAACAAACAAACAAAMCCCCCCCCAAAACCTCACACAATACAGTCCAAGAGATATGGATGGGGTGACATCTGGGTGCATGTCAAATGCTCTATTTCGTGGTAGTAACAGAAAGAAAAATATATGTTTCTGAAAAAGCTGTATTGCCCCACTTTATTTTTAATGCACAAAGATGTCTGTCTTCCAGTTACCAATGGCCTTTCAGTAATCAGTAAGAACCACAAAAGCTGAAAGTCTAGATAGGTTCAGAAATGATTATACAAATTTATGGAAAAAAATGTCAAGGGTTATTGAGCACAAAGATAAAACAACTGGCTCAAAAAAAATGTTGTAAGACTACAAGAAGTTGGAAGAAGCTGGGAGATTATATGCAGGGAAAGTATCATTATATGTCCCATTTTCATTTCCTGCCCTTGGTTTCCACTGCCAGTTGCTCTTGAAAATAGGTTGTCAGTTGACCTAGATGCAGTACAGTCATTTTTACATTCTTAAATTGTCTGAAATGTTCTAAAAGCTCACCAGTATCCCAAGCAGTTTGTGACAGAAGCATATTTTTCAGTGTTCACCCTATCATGATCTTTTGGAAACCTCTCCCTCTTCTCTTAATGTAGAACCCTTGCAGCTGTGAGTAAAATTTATGGTTTATAAGTATTCAGCAGCTAAAGCATCCTGTGAATGAAAGAAGAGATGTTCCAGGGAAGATAAAAGAAATTTAAAAATGCCACACTAGATTTATACTCCTCATGTATTTCTTATAATTTTTCTAGGTGATTAGCAATATCTTTGATCACCTGAAAACTTACCAAATATAGCATTAATAAAGCTGATCTACTTTGATTTTAAAAGCTGCAGGTCAAAAATTCACATTTTCAGAATATTCAAAACCTCTGAACTTACTATACTGCAACAATTTATTGCAAGAAGGAAACTTTCTGCTTATATCATCCTCTTCAATTCCAAAAATCTGGACTCGGAGCTTTTGTACTGAATAAAATATGCCATGTGCATAGGGAACCTATTGTGGGAAAATAAACATGGTTTTATAACATAACTAAACAGAAAAATCCAGAGTGGCGTAACTTCTGCTTTATGTGCTTATAGAATGTCACATGGAGAATAAGTTAAGGTATTTTATCCGAGTGACCCAAGGTATGCTGTTCTCAGGACATCCTTGCTCATCAGCAATCTGAAAGTTCTGATCAATAATTTTAACAGAGTGACCACTACAGATAAATATTTTCCCTGACTAATTTGATAGCTAACTACCAAGATAATGAATATAACACAGGGGCATATCTGAGCATATGCCCCTTTCCATATTATAGTTGTATAGATTTCCCACACATAAAAGAAATATTATACTAGCAATAAATATTCACCAATTTGTTCATTCAGGTACAGATGAGAATTCTGAGTATCAGATGTTGAAACCATGTGTGAGATTCTCAGGGCATCTGATATGAGTCTATCACGACTGTCTTGGTCAAGAGCTAGGTACAGTGCAAACAGATGTTGAGTAGCATGACCATGGCCAACAAGTCAATTCAAACAATGACCTGAGCCTTGGCATGAGCCATGCAGTGGCAAAGTGACAGGAGAGCAAATCCTGAAACTGCTGTAAAAATATACTGTGATATCATKGGGGACTGATTTTGTGTGCAGTCCGTGCCAACATCTGTCTATAAAACCCACTCAGAATAGAGACGGGGGAACATCGTTACACAGACATCCAGCCCGGTGCAGAGCAGAGGACTCGAGGGGTCAGTGCTGAGCCCCGCCCAGAGCATGACACTGAGACTGGTGGGAGCAAGCATCCTGTCTCCCCAGGCTGGGCCATGCAACACACTGGCATGGTGATTGCAGCAGTTCTCAGTTAACTATAATGGGGTGTATGTGCGCATGTGTGTGTTTGCAAACGTTTCCTTAACACAACCTATCTCTCACTTGGTCCACTTCATAAATTGAATCTAGCAGTATCATGTTGGGTTGCTCTTTTCCCACCATGACAGCATATCCTATTACTCCCACTCCCACTACCCTGCCTTCAGCTTCTGGGAGCTAATGTACTCTGCTCTGATAAATAAGTCAGTACCTCAGTTAATTTAATGTGAAACTAGAACTTTTAATGAAATGTTGTCCTATTATTGATTTCATCTAAGGATTAGAGACAGTTTTATCCCTGCCATATAAAAGTGAATTATACAAATTCCTGGGTTTCTCTGGATAGTTCGAAGTATGATGTATCTTCCATTGCTCCCAGTAAAGCTAATAATGCAGCCTCCCTTTGTGTAGACATTGCTTTGCTCTGCTAATCAGAGAAGATTAAGAATCAACCAATGTCCCACAAACATGGCCTCTATTTCTAGTAAAGGAGGTGAATGAAGCAGAGTATCAGTCAAACAGCCCTCCAGACACTACCGTAAGTCCTCAAATCTTCATGAGTACTAAGAGCATAAAGTTTATAGGTGGGGTCAACAGGGAATGTTTGATCAAATATTCTGACCTACTGTATTAAATAAGCAATGAGATTTCACAGAATCACAGAATCACAGAATGGTTGAGGTTGGAAGGGACCTCTGGAGATCATCTAAGGCCAACCTCCCTGCTCAAGCAGGGTCACCTACAACACATTGCACAGGATCACATCCAGGCGTGTTTTGAATATCTCCAGAGAAGGAGACTCCACAACCTCTCTGGGCAACCTGTTCCAGTGCTCTGTCACCCTCACAGTSAAGAAGWTTTTCCTCATRTTCAGATGGAWCTKYCTGTGTTTCAGTTTGTGCCCGTTGCCTCGCATCCTGTTGCTGGGCACCACTGAAAACAGTCTGGTCCCATCCTCTTGACACCCTCCCTTCAGATACTTGTACACGTTGATAAGATCTCCTCTCAGCCTTCTCTTCTCCAGGCTAAACAGGCCCAGCTCTCTCAGCCTTTCCTCACAAGAGAGATGCTCCAGTCCCCTAATCATCTTTGTAGCCCTTCGCTGGACTCTCTCCAGTAGTGCCACATCCCTCTTGTACTGGGGAGCCCAGAACTGGACGCAGTACTCCAGATGTGGCCTCACCAGGTCTGAGAAGAGGGGGAGAATCACCTCCCTCCACCTGCTGGCAACACTCTTCCTGATGCACCCCAGGATACCATTGGCCTTCTTGGCCACAAGGGCACATTGCTGCCTCATGCTTAACCTGGTGTCCACCAGCACTCCCAGGTCCTTCTCGGCAGAGCTGCTTTCCAGCAGGTCAACCCCCAACCTGTACTGGTGCATGGGGTTATTCCTCCCTAGGTGCAGGACCCTGCACTTCCCTTTGTTGAACTTCATGAGGTTCCTCTCTGCCCACCTCTCCAGCCTGTCCAGGTCTCTCTGAATGGCAGCACAGCCCTCTGGTGTATCGGCCACTCCGCCCAGTTTTGTATCGTCGGCAAACTTGCTGAGGGTGCACTCTGTCCCTTCATCCAGGTCACTGAAATTTCCACTAATTAATGCAGGTTTCACATTCAAAAATTGTAGATGGACTGCATTCATGCCAAACATTGGAAGTAATGGTGATAAGGGAAAATATAGGATGACTGAAAAAATCATACAGAAGGGAAAGAAGGAGGATCTGGGGAACTACAGGCTGGTCAGTATAACTTCAATTCCGAGAAGATTATGGAACAAATTCTTCTGGAAGCCATGTTCAGGCATATGAAGGTCAAAAAGGTGACTGGAAAAAGCCAGTGTGGATTTAGCAAGGGCAAATTTTTCTTGACCAGCCTGATTGCCTTCTGTGGTGAAATGAGTGGTTCAGTGGACAAGGAGAGAGTGGTGGATGTTGTGTACTCTGACTTTAGCCAGGCTTTTGAAAAGGTCTGCTATCCTTGTAAACACACTAAAGAGATCTGGTTTGGATAGGTGGACTAAAAACTGGTGGGGGACTGACTGGGTTACTAGGCTCGGAGGGTTACGATTAGTGGTCCTTCATTTTGGCAGTTGTTATTGGTCCTCAGGAGTTGATAGTGGAGCCAGTGCTGTTTAGCATTTTTATTCATGATCCGGATAATGGAATGAAGTGCACTCACAGCAAATTTGTTAGGACAGTTGATACACCTGTAGGGCTGCTATTCAATGGACCTTGGCAGGGTGGAGAAATCAGATGACAGAAACCTCATAAAGTTTGAGATTCCTCTACTTAGGGAGGACTAATTCCATGCATCATCACAGGCTGGGGGCCAACTAGCTAGAAACAACTTTGCAGAAATGGACAAAGGGAACCCGGTGGAAACCAAGCTGACCATGAATCAGCAATGTGCCCTTGTGGCTAAGAAGGCCAATGGTATCCTGGGCTGCTTTAGGAAGAGCATTGACAGCAAGTCAGGGGAGGTGATCCTTCCCCTCTGTTAGCTCTCGTGAGACTGCAACTGGATCAGTATGTACACTTTTGGCTCACCTATTGCAACAAAAAAGATTAACAAATTGGGGTGAGTTTAGTAGGAAGCCACCAACAGAGTTGGGGGCTGGAGCAGGAGCTCAAGGACAGGCTGTGAAACCTGATCTTGTTCTTCCTGATCAAGGGAAACTTAAGGTAGGATCTTACCACTGTCTTCAACTACCTATCAGGAGGGAACAGAGAGAATGGAGCTAGACTTTCGCTAAAGGTGCACAGAGAACAGACTGAAAGCAATGGACTCAAGTTGCAACAAAGGAAATTCTGATTAGATATTAGGGGGAAATATCACAATGAAAGATATTGTCCAGGGATGCTGGGGAAATTTCATCCCTGGCAATACTTGAAAATTGAGTGGGTCTGACCTTAATTAACCTGATCTAACTTCAAAGCCAGTGCTGCTTTGAGAAGAGTGTTGGACTAAGTGAGCTCCAGAGGTTTTTATCAATGTAAATTATTTTATGATTCTGTGATTCTATGTATATAATATTTTAGAAAAAAAAAGTTGATCTCAGTTTTCACTTATCAGCAATTCACCACAATCTCTGGTAAATTATATTACTGAATAAATACTCACAGTTAGCACTTTATTTCTGACCTAAATTCTTTTAACTGGGTTTCTTCTCGTTACTTTCACTACTAACATAAAGACAACTCTGCAAATTTCTGCTTTCCATCTAGTTACTTACAGCCTGCATTAAGAAACTATTTATTTTTTTCTTTGAAAAGTGAAGTAAAAGGAGCTTCTTGTATCTGTCACTAGAAGTCTGCTTTTCTATTCAATAATAACTTTTGTGGCTTTTCTCTAAACCTTTTCCAGATTTTTTGAGTGGAGGAACAAAAACTAGGCAAAGTACCTCAATAAAAGTTGTATTATAGTTAAATAAAACAGCGGTACTTTCTTTTTGTTGTAGTTCTACTACTGCTCTAAAGAATAAATGAAGAAGAGAATTATTTTTAGTCAAGACTCTTACCTGAGAAGGGGGGAAATATGAGTAACAGTATCCATCTCGAGAACTTTTGGGGCATTTTAATCCAATATCAATCTAATATGATACACTGAAAGAGTCGTTAGCACAGAGATTAAAATTCTATATTTCCTCCTATTTGAAAAAAGCAGGTTATCAAGTTTGTGTGCAACAAAAACACCCTCAGTATTGTTCTTATACTATTACTGGCATAGCAAAACGGGTAGAAAGAATATTTCTTTTCCATACTTTCATAACAGCTTTTTACTGCTCCAGTGGAAAGAGTCTGAAGCCTGAGGCCAAACTGAATTTAAAACTGAGGCCAAATTGAATTTAAGTGTGACTGACTTATTCACTCTATAGCTCTCTTTTGACTTCTTTTTAAGTAAAATTATGAGGGTTTTGAGATACCAGGAAAGTACTGGAACACATACTAGGGAATATTTATGTGATGGGAGAAGACCAACTCTATCTCCATTTACTGAGTCTTTGAAAATCAATGTTGGTAGTTATGAGGACTCCTCGGATCACTCTAAATTCTTGGATGTGGGTTATTTGCTTTTAAAAGATCCACTCAGTAGCCGCAATACAATTCAGCCATTTTTTCTAAATAGGAGAACACTGAACACTGATGGTTGCTGAAAGACAGAAAAAAAAAATCACATATGCTTTCTAGTTTTAACAGTTGTGGGTAAAAAGAAAAAAATATTGAAATATGAGCAAACTGTACAGATTTAAAATCAGAAGGTTAGAAAACATATATGCATTTCTTATATCAAAAAGTAAGATAATTTTTAAGTGGCTTAATTTGTGGGGGTTTTTTGTTTGTTTGTTTGTTTTTTAAATGCTGGAGTTCAAATCAGCTTGGTATTGTGGTAATATTACTGACAATTTTCTAGTTTTGTTAACCACAGTCACAGGCTATATGCTTGCAATTCTAAGTTTGCTGAAGTTAATAGGAATCTTATGATTGATTTCATAGGGCATTAGATGTGATGATGTTATGATTAGATGTTATGATTAAATGTTTATGATTTCAAAGAAATATAAATAAAGCTAATTTTTGGCTGATGTGTCTGACATGGCAATGTTAATTTCAGATTTCAGCTGCTTGAATGCACTGCTGATTTTAAACCATTCTGTATTATTAAAAGCATTTAAATCTTCTTTACAATTATTAGCTTTTTTCCTCTGTGTTATTGGATATTCCACTTGAATATCGAACAGATAGCCAAGCTTCTTGGCAGGATAAAGCATTTGTTCATTACATTATTATTCCTACAGTTGCTACCTTATCCAGAAGCCACATCACCTGAAATGTGCAGTCAGTACTGAATAATCTGTTTTTCTAAATCATTGTTAATATTTGCATTTCTGAGTGTCTATTATCCAATGAATTAACAACACCTAGTTAAGCTTTGAAAGCCTGATTTACACAGACGGGCATGATTTTCATAGTGTAAAATGACATGTAGAAACAAAGAGGAGGAAATGACACTGTGTGCGGGCACTGAGAAAATGAGGGAAGATCTTGGAAAAAAGCACCGGATTCCTGACTTTCAGTCCCCAGGTCTGTTTGTCAGATTCCTCTCTCCCCATGGTGAAAGCCTCAGAGTTATACTAGACGGAGGGAGAAGACGCTCTCTGAAGTGATAATCAGTACTGCCAAGACATGACACCATCCTAGAGATAAAAAGAATCAGAAATACTGTTTAGCAAAATACCGTCTATATTCCTATCCGCCCTGCAGATGAGCCAGCTTTACAATGTCTCTAAAAAGTTACCAGGGTTCTCTCAGGCAGTAGGCAGCCACCTTTTACTGAAACTTTGTCCTAGCTGCACAAGATCACTTCTTATGTTTTTCTTGTCGCTTTCTGTCCTTTTCCTCCCCTATCATCTTCAGCCAGCTAACCTCTGTTCCATTATCCACGCTTAAAAAAATATATATTTTTATTGCTTTTTTATATCAAAAAGTCCTAGGAAGCAATAGCTGAAAATAATGTTAGTTTTTAGAATATTATTTTGCAGGCTTGCTGTGACAAGACTGTGTATTTTAATGTTTCTTACAGTGATCTCTCACATGGATATTGTAGACACTTTAAACTTTTGAAGAATTCTAGCTTCCCACTTGTCACGTATTTTCACATCCAGGAGCTCTTTGTAAAATCTGTGCGAGAGCACACATGCCTGTCCATATGAGCACTCTTTCTAAGCTGTATCCTCAGGTCTACAGAAAGGCTTTATATCCTTTCATTTATGTAATGCTCTGTAGTCAAACTGTTATTCCAGTCTTATAAGGTGATAATGTGAATATATTTAGCACATTTTTTTCAAGAAGATATTTTGTTAAAAGTATGTTCTTTTACTGGGAGTAACAAGTTCTTAGGCCTGTTCTGAAATGCAATTCACTCCCTTCTAGTATTTTTTTCAGAGCTTGAGGCTGTCAAGTATTGAGTCACAGAGAACTACAGTAATATTTGGAACTTTTTTTTTCTTTTTTCCTCATGTCAGTTCAGATTAATTTACAATAGTTTGTAAAACTCTGATGCTTTAATTACGTTTTGGGATGTGTCAGTTTACACAAGATTGTTTTTAATTAAACAGATGCTATTTCAGCATTGTTTCTCATTTTCTTGTCTAACGTGCTTCCTTTTATGAGATTTAGCATTTTCTGCACAGGGTACATGGAGTTCATGCTGAAATTACTCAGGTTTCCTTTTTAATTGGTTTTAAGATGACCGATTCTGATTTGATGAAGTGACAAGGATGAATCCAAAGATTTGTGTCTGTGATGATCACCTGAAACCCTGGAGTATGCCTGGAGTATCTACACAACTGGATTATTTTGATTCACTAATTCAAAAGCTGCTGTAGGTAACTTGCTGTAACTGCATAAAAGTGTATGAATGAATCAGGGTAATTGGTTCACAACGGAGCAGTGCCATGCACCTGTATTACTTTTGAAATCTGTCATCACAGTCCCAATGTTGAAGACTCTCACATGAATTCAGTAGATATAATAGATTCTGATTTCTACTGGAACTAAGATGTGGAAGGTGGAGGAAATGAAGGAAGGCTGAAGGATGAAAATTAAAAGTAACTGATTCTAAGACTAATTTTTTTTTCTTAAAAAAATCTTACCGTAATATTTAACTATCATAATAATTAATTTCAAATTATTTTGTTGGAAAATCTTTCACAATTTTTTTCCATTAAATAGCAAATATATACCATCCAACTTCAAACAAGACAGTGGTCTCTTTTTTCTTCTTCTTACTTTAATGTTTTCATCATTAAAAAATTCTTGGTAGCACACTCTTGTGGCTAACGCCCTCTGTCCTTTTCAGATTTGTGAAGTTAGAGCCATACTCTGACACTTGGGAACTCTGGCCATTTTTCTGATCCAGGTCCATATGGAACAGCATCCCAAGCCCCTGTGAAATGGGAACCCCGGTGTGCTCTAACAGTGTATCAGCCAGAATGACTGGAAGATCAGGGCTCCAAAATATGCTACAGAACAGAGCAGGATGAACGCACGGGCACAGGCAGAGTGATCCTCCTTGGCTGACTGGTCAACCTCTGCCTTCATCTCCCATCTGAGGGTGATGCCCCTGGTGCAATCTCATGATACTCCTATCCTGTAACCAAGACGTGGGTATGTTACTTGTTCAGGGCAATGTCTCTGAATTGTCAGCTGTGTTTGGTCACCTGCTTATTTCTCCATTTGTAAGCCTGTGGCCAGTGCTAGTGACCAGCAGCCTGTTTATTGCTTTAGGTGTTTTGAAAGATCTAACTGACTACATACATAATAAACACTGGATAACTGGAAACATCTGATTAAACTCTAAGACACATCTTAAGTTTTATTTTTTGCCAAACATACCATCTTGACTGAGGGTGGGAAAATACACAAAATGTAAACCACCTGGCTCTTGTTAGTTGTACCTAGACTGAAATGCTATATAGCCACCAGCAATGTTTCCTCTGTTTATGTTCATTTCATGTCATTTGGACATGATTTCAAGGAAGTAAGATGAAGTCAGACATGTGAGTGTAATTATTTTAGTTCATTATGTAGAAAAAAATAGTATGGAAAGAAATTATCCTGAAAGATAAGCTCTGGGCCTGAAACATGATTATCTATATTTAAGGTCTTGTGAAAAAAAAAAAATTCTTAATTTTTTGTTTTCTTTGTTTCAGTAAGTATTTGATACTTACACTATTTTTTTGTGCTGTGGTCAGTAGTTAAGAAGTACTTTATGATCATGGCTAACGGTAGTTTGAAATTACAGATGTTGCTCCTGTGCTTTGTGAACTTCTACCATTGACTTCATTGATATGAGAATCTGTGCCACAGATATTAATTTCTTTATTCCCAGAAAGAAAAAAAAAAGTGTTTATATGATACTAAGCATGTTCTTGCTTTGTTAAATCATCATAATCAACTAGAACTCCAAAAAGCAGCTACAAAAGCAGCTACAAAAGCAACTATCTCCCTCTTCTTTTTTTTTCTTTCTCCCCCCCCCCCATTAATTTTACTGATTATGGTATTCTTTTATTGTTCATTATAACTTTGAAATGTGTTGGACTAAGAACAGTGTGTTTTTTTCATTAGTTATGATGTCCATTATGGTCATCATATTAACTCACAAGCCTTGTTCATGAACAGTGAGGAGGAAGAGCAAGGGGAGAAACAGAAAGATGGGGATAACAAACAATGAAAAAATTGAGTCTGTTTTTAATACCTGATTTAACATTGTACCACAGCAGACTTTTTCGTCTTGTCAACCAATCTTTAAGTTATAACACAGTGAAAAGACAAAAGTTAAAAACATGAACCAGTCAAAGGAGATACACTTTTCGAAGAGTATACAGTCTACATGAAAACATTTACTTTTGGGTCCAACATGGCCTTTTTCTGACTTAATGCTGTAGTGTCCTTTTAATACCATAGCTATTCCACAATCATATCTGTACCAAAAATCAGGGCATATGTACTTCAGTTTGTGAGTGTGTTCTTCTTGCGTATCAGAGCCCTGAAAAGAAAGAGAACAAATTCTTTATACTAAGGCACACACACTGACCCCTAAGTCCATATTTCCAAAAAGATTTAAAGTTGACATGTTATAGCTGGCAAAAATAAGCTGTTCTTGTTCTTTTTTCTCTGGCCAATGCAGTGCCTCACCTTACTTTTTGTTGACATACAGCACACGTCTTCCTTGTGGACTAGACCAGAGAAATGATCCTTATTAAAACTACCCATCACAAAATGATTAATCATTAATTATTTAATGATTAATCATTTAAATAATTTAACCATCTAATTAATCAAACTGGATCTTCCTTCATACATACAGAATATGCCTTCACTCTGGAAGGTGTTGTCCTTTGGCTTGTCACAATGGTCTTTTTCGAAAAAGGAATGAAAAAAATATCATGTCTATAGAATTGTCTATTGAACGGTCCCCCATTGCCTCCTCTCATACAGTGGCAGAGAGGTATGCTAGCTATGCAGTCAAGCCTAAGAAATACGAAGTATCTAAATTGTTCAAAAATTAATATTTTGTTTTTAGTTTTTGTCTATCACTGCACTTCAGAGCAAAGTTTGCCATCCCCAAACCAAAACTTTTTTCTTAATTATTCTGAACACAATGACAATGTTGAGATCAGCTGAATTTCTTAAAAAGTTTGTGCACTTGTCAATATGCAATTTTGAGAAATATAGACACTGTGGCAAACAGAAATATGAATACTATGGGAAGCGGAAAACACTGCGGCAAAAGTTCTGGACACTTTTCAAAAAAAAAAGTTGCATTGTATGTTCTCCCTCAGCAAGTATTAATGTGAAATAAATATGAAAAACGGACAATAATGGTTTGAATTTCCTGGTTAACCATGTTACTGGATTTCAGAAACTGATCATCCAGTCACATATTGGCAAGGGGAAATGAGAAAAAGAAAGGGAAATCTGATTTAAAATAAGTATTTCCTGCTTTCCTCTCTAAAGAAGTATCCAAAACAGACTAAAGTACAAACTTCTCTCCATTTCTCTCCTCAAATGTCAATTACAAATTCGCAAGCTCTGGAAGGCTCAAATCCACACTGTGTAATTCAGGCGTATATTCTTATTTCTGTTACCAGTGTTCTGAATACTCATTTGATTCAGAAATCTTAATTTTATTATGAGAACAAATGAAGATAACACACTCCATATTTTGGAATGCACAGAATGTATTAGAATATGATTGTTCCTAAAAACATATAACTCAATGTCAATGAAATGCTGATTGTTCTTGTATTTGTGAGTCAGAGAAATACTAGAGGGTATGGAAATATTTTATTCTATGAATCTGAACTGTTATTGTTATGTCTTTTGAATAATAGTTGGTCATTAACACAAAACCGTTTCCTTTCTGTAAGGAATATATTACTAACAATGTTGAAGAGTTCTTTGATTACACATAATGTTAGAAAATGCTTCCATAATTACTATCATAGTACTTAGACAATACCATCTGGTACACAATAGGAATGTTCAAATCCAAATATATTGTTTCAGCATATATTCTCTTTATAGGATTAGTAATTCAGTCAAATCCATTTAAACTCTTTATTTGCTAAACATAAAATTCTGACATAAGCCTAAGATGAAAAAAAAAAGTTTATTGAATCTGAGTGAATTTAGGTTTTTTTTTAGTGCAGTCTGTTTAAATAACTACTATATATAATTTATCTACATATACACATATGTACATATATACAATTCACCCTTGAAATTTTAAACTGTGAATACTTAAAATATATCTGTAAAAAGACTTTAACGTATATCTGTAATAAGACTTTTTTATTATTTTGATAAAGTCTATCATTTGAAATCTGAGCACAATTGTACACAATCATAGGCAAGCAATAGATGGATTCTTTTTTCAGTTTAAGTTAAAATTAATTTTGTCTTAAAGCAGAAACATAATTTAAATATTTTCCATTTTTCACCATCACATTGGAGTAAATCTCTCTGTAGTGTAGAAAGAGTAGCATTATTCTTGCTTCCAGTCCATGCAAGGCTGAGTCTGAAAGCATTGCCTTTTTGCTTGCCATAAGGAATTTTTTTTCATTACTGAAGAAAATGACAAGTACAACATCATCAAACCCAGATGCTCCTTTGTATACCAACTCCTATAGATTGTTGCAGAGTAGAAATAAAGAGAACAAACCAGTAGTCAACATTCAAGGAGCAGCATCACAATTTGTGCTGCAGGCACATGTGTAAAGATCCAAGTTATACTTTTATAAACACAGAAAGGGCAAGTACACTTGAAAGTGATCCACAACTGGTTTGTGATTTTTTTTACTAACTAAAGCATTCAATTGGCAGATACATGACCCAAGAGTAGGAAACTACAATTTACAACATTTTGTATAACTACCCACATTTTCTATTCTTTTACCAAGTAGATATAAGATGTCCCCCCCATCCCATTTTTTACTCACTTCCACTTCTAGTAAAAAACAGATTACAGAAAATCCAAAACATAGTACCTTGTCATCTCCATTTCTGTACTCTTTATTAAATACATGCTACCTCCTTTCAGTACCTGAATAAGGCATTGTCATCTAGAAGATCAGTGGTCAGCATTATAATTTAGTGTTTCTCAACTAGATGTTTGAATTCCCTTTGTGCTCCAGAGGGAGATTCAGCATTTTGTGAAGGTTGGTGAAGAACACTTTAAAAGACCACAAGCAGGTCTTTGAGAGTTTCCGAATAGATGCCTACTTCTCTAAGTGCTGTTCAGGGGGAAAACTCACCATGCTCCCCTTTCTGGAAATATGGGGATTCTTGAGGTCTACGGAAAATGAGTGGAAGGTCGCTGGTCCTCGGTGGACCCAAGTCWTCCGTTTTGTATGTATGCATGAGTGTGTGTGTGTGTTAAGCATTTGGATATTAGAGCCCTCTGAGTCTTTTTTTTCAGAGTTTAGATACCTCCTTGCTGAAATCTGCGTTGCAGCAAAATTTTGGTACCTTGTATCCCATGTGGAGCACCTGTGAACGTTTGTGGCTCAAATGGAGGTATGAACTGATTTAGGGTCCCCGGAAATAGGATGTGATTGTATGCAATAGGGGAAGATTCAGTCTGATGACTAGGATTTCTTCCAATGATGCATGTTTAGTATATCAAAGCTGTAACAAAAGCAGAATTGCATATATTTCTTTTGCGTGGTCTAGTGGCACTGACATGAGATATATCAACACTATTACAATCTTTTTCATTAAAATCATATCACAGTAAAAAAGTAATTCTCTTATGAGTTGGCAATCATTCACACATAATTTAGGTTCAGTCAGCTCCTATGTAAACAAAATACAGCTGTGACAAAATAATAGAGTTCTGGAAATTCTACACACTGATGGAAATATTTATATACTTATGGGTATTTACCAGATTCTCCAGGAAACAATGACAATTATTTATCCTCAGCCTTCTCCATGTTCTCTCAAATTCCATTTCAAAGCATCATATTTAGAGAACTTTTTTTTTTTTTCTGCCAGGTATTTATTTCTTAAACATACAGGAAGTAATTAATATCCCTAAACACATTCATTTACTAGCAGTTTAGTCTATCAGAGGCTATGGCTATATAAAGTAGTAGTGCAGGACGATAGAAAAGGATCTGCTGCATGAAACAGTGTGGAGAACCTGACATTTACAGTACATGTTTTTCAGGAGACTTACTTGTCATAGTCCAATACTCTCTGACCACAATGTTTTAGATATGCCGCATGTGGACACTTTAATGCAAAAAATACTTATTTGAAGTTATTTAACATTATATGGGATTTTGATTTAATACAGCTCAACTGATGTAGCCAGTTGATCCACTCAGCTGATGCAACCAGCTCATCCACCCAACTGATTTACTTGTTTATCTAGAATGGAGGCCACAGTCTGGTCTCCTTTTTGTTGAGATCAGTTCAGCTTCTTTTGCAACAGCTGTGGCCAGTCGCTCCCTATCATCTTCCCTGAACTTCATGGGTGTATAGGCCATGCCTGTGTCCTCAGAGCCTTCTGCTGCTGTGGGGGTACATGGATTGGTCACATTACTCCAAACTAATGCTAACCTGGTCCCACAGTCCAAACACCCTTCAGTGGTTAGAGCACCCTGGTGCATTCCTGGAGCATATTTTTCTGGTTTATTTTCATCCGGAATGAGTCAATTTTGTGCATTCTGGGAGCACTGTAGAACATGAAACAAACTGCATTTGGAACAACCAGGAGATTTGCACTTAAAATACACTCTTGATCTGAATGAAAGCATTGATGTCGGCACATCCAAAAGAGACTCTACACAGGGTTGGCTGATAAGGATCAAAAAAACAACAGCAGACACACAGCCTTGTGGGTCAGTCACTGAATGTCATGTAGGATACCCAAAGATGTCTAACATATCTGTTTAGGCACCTGAATCCGTCATAGAGTCTTTTAAAATTTATTTTATGGGCCAGTAGACCACAAGGACTTCTCACTTCCATTGATCTATACAGTCATTAAAAGGGAATCAATCCTAAAGGATTTTCTGTTTTTCAGTTTCTGTCCCTAGCTTGTCTCTGTAGTCATACAGTTTATAAACCTTAAAATGGTTATATAGGTTGTATAGATGCATATATAGGGTTTAGATAAGTTATAGAAGTATATATAGGGTTTTTCTTTTCTGTGGCCATCTTGTGCCAACACTGATACTAGATTCTGATCTCAGCCTATATGTTGCATCTTCTGAAACTGTCAGTGGTGTAAATATTTTTCAGACTGTGGTATCAGAAACAGTTTATTTGAAACCCCCTGTCCCAAACAGCTGCAACAAGAAAATCAGCTGATTGTTCCATAGTTTCTATTCTTATCCACTATCATAAAATTTCATACTTATTTTCTATGCAGGAGCTTTACCCACCACCTCTTAAAAAAGATTCTCATATATGAGTTTATTTCATTCCTTTTTATTTTGTTTTGTCTTTATTGCTCATTTTGAAGCTGTGGTAATATCCTTGGGATATTTAGAAGGATCACAATATTCTTTAAATGCAAAGTTTCCAAATTCCTTGTTCTTTTTGTCTTAGTATGCAGACCTTTGCTCTTTACCTTTTATCTTTTTTCATGTTGGGTAGTGTCCAGAGCCTCATTCTGGTTGATGTACTGTAAGAAAAAAAGTAAATTACAGCCCAAAATGGGATTACTTTGACCAAAAGCAAAAATGTCTATTTAAACTTGTCCCTCTAGCTTCTTTTTGTAGATAATGCAGAGAAAATGGAACCACAGTTTATCTTATTGCAACATATATTTTAAAGCAGATCAGACTCATTTAAAGAATTTAAATCTCTCTACTGAATATAAACAGAGTCTAAGCTGAGTAGTTTAAAAGTATGTTTCAACATTCTGTTGACAAATTTCAGTTAGTGTGGAAAAATACAAGAAACGTTGATTTCTGAAAACAAAACTGAAAATAAATCACTGGAGTGACAGTGGAGAGCAAAGCCTATTTTTCCATGTTTCACTCTTCTATGTTACACCTGAATTACTTCTTTTTTCATGTTGGTACATCTGAAAAAAATGAGGACAGAAAATAGAAAATGTTGGACTTCTTTGGATGTGTGAACATTCTTCATGGCATACACATATCAGCTAATAATTGACTGCATTTTACTCTTTCTAATTACCTTTGAAAATCCCACTAGTTTTTATTGATTGGTGGTTGTACCCAGTTCAAAGATTTTCTTCTGGTCGTCTTTTGTTTGGAAGGGTTTTTTTTGGATGGGAGGAGTTCTTTTTTGTTTCTTTTATTTTTTCCCAGTCCCAAGGAACCAAAAAATAATATGTTTCATTTACTAAAGAAAAAAGGGAGAAATAAACAGCTATTCATAGCTAGCAGCTTGAACAGGCACATTAAGCGGCTAAGCTTCCTTTTTTTAAAAAAAAAAAAAGTAGTGGATGGTACTTAGCACTTTAAAACGGCTTTTGCTTATTATATTCTGAGCTTGGAAAGTCACCCTTAAATTAATTGGAACTTTGAGCCAGAAATAAGTGAACATTATGTGACAATAAGTTTATGGCACAGTGCTTGTTTTATCTTTTGTAACAAAATAACATGAATAAAAATACATTTTCCATTATAAGAACCACCATCAACTTAGCTAGTAACTTTCTTGGCCAGAAAGACATAACAAATAGCAGTGAAGTAAACATTTATGAAAATGATTTTGGGGCTAGGTTTAGCAAATAGCTCACTAACATGAGCTTTCCATGCTTGCCTCATTATTATCAGTCCATTAACTCAAATTTTGTTTGATCTTATAGAATAGGCATAGTAAAAGCAGATTAAAATGCAAAAACCACTGTAACAAAACTACCCCGACTCATACTATGAGAGTACTGATACTGAATAAAAATTTGTTACTGTTTAGAAACTGAATATTCAAGAAACTTGCTGAAAGCAAAATTCAAGCATGAAGCAATCAGAGTTTTAATTTAGGTAAGACTATTTTTGACTGCAGAGATGAATCAGCACACAAATACCTTTTGGAGTCTATAATTTTTCTGTTAATTCCAGTAGCAAGATCTGGATTTATATGCAAAAACTATTCCAAAGACATTAAGTCAAGTGTATGGTTCATTGTATTCTGTGATTCCACAACAGTACTGTCACCCCCAAATTACTACAAATACATTTTTTCCTCTCTCATCACTACTCTTGTATACTTTTTGTTTATACTATATGTTTTACTTTGATGCTTTCTTTTGTCCAGTATTTGTACAGTTTCAAGTCCAAAGAAGTCTCAGTAAATGACAAGGATGCCTAGATGATTAAAAATCATTAAGTACAGTAAAGTCCTGATTCCATCTCTAAACAAAGTGAAGACCTAATGAAGGCTGCCGTTTTCAAATTTTGGTCATTAGTTTCACAGTCTAATGGTACACCATTATTGGAAGAAAATGTTTCTCTCTTCACATTTTACTATAAACAACAAATATTATATTGTTGATTATTTCTTTAATACATTTCTTTGTTATAGTAAATTGTTCATAATCTTGTTATACTCACTACAGCAAAATCATTTCTCTTTAGAATACTAAATCAAAGCAAATATTTTGAAAAGCCTGCTGCACAAGACACCAAGTCACTATGCATGATGAGCTTTCAACAGATTTCTTATGGCTAAAAAGATATTATGCTTGTTTAGAGACTCTTAAAAGCAAAGGTATTTAATGTTTCTGAGATTTCTGGTTTCCAATTATAAAATCCAAAGGAAGAAATTGCATATGGAACGGTTGTGTAACCCACTGGGTAACTTGCAATCTATTTCCTTTATGCAAGGCGAAGGAGATGTTTATCTGTTACAAACAGCAGCTTCAAGCTGCAGAGATTTTTCATTTCTGAACAAGATGGCAGTTGCCATAATACTCCATTGTACTTATTAAAGCCTGAATTGTTACAAAAAGGATGTTCTCTACAACTCATCAATATTCTTCATAGTAAAAGTAAATCTCAGTAGTGGCCTTATTATGGAGTTAGGTTTAGGATTTGTAAATCTTATTTGACATCTAGCACTGTAGTTAGGTTGTTACTACATTAAAAATTCTCAGTAAAAACAAATTAATAGAAGGAGAAACATTTTAAGCATTGTATGGATTTTTTTCTGTAAGGTGAAAATTAAAGCTTGGCATGAGGTAGAAGTTTGTCATATCCTCCCATGTGGAGGAAGCATAGAAAAGGTTTCGAAACGTTTATAACAGTCTGAAGCAGTAAAAGAAAAATAAAAAGCACAGAGAGGAAATCCTATCTTTGTTACAAGTTGCCTATGACTTTATAACTCTCAAAAAATACTTACAGTACTGTTTCATACTATTAAAATATAACAATATTGTATTTTTTTAAAACAATATGGTAATGCTTTGTACATTTCAAAGGACAAATCCCAAGTGGTTCCTCCTTTTTAATCTCAGTCAACTTTTTCAGCCAAAGGATTTACAGAACTGCCAATGTTCTTTTTAATTAATGTAACCAGAACCATAATATAATTTGTGCAGTCTAACATTTACAATATATGGAACAGAATGTAGGCACATTAATACACTACTTTGTTTTGACTCAGGATGCTCCAATTTTAAGGGTTGGAGCACATGACCCATTACACTGTATCAATATAATTCCACATAAACTAAGATATTTTATTCCACAGAGTGAGGTTCCACCTGCAATTAAAATTCTGGGGATATTCAGGACAGTGATATAGTTTCTAGAGTAAATATCTCAGTCTGTCATGCCAGATTCATCATAGGTGCTCAGACTGATGTCTGATACTTCCCTCAGTTTAGTGCTTGGAGCACAAGGTCATTGCACAGATGTCTCAGCTAATTTCTCCTTATACACAGCAAGGTACGCTTCAGAGTACTATGCACTTAATCCCTATCGTGTGTTTTCCTCATGCCTTTTTTGCGTCTCTAGACACATTCGTGACCAAAGGCTTTGCATGACCATCCTCAATAACTATGCTAATGAAAATTGGAAGCAAAGGCATCACTCTGCATCTCAGTGAACCTTCTTTTAGCCAAGAAATGCCACCCTGCAGATCACTTTTTCCCAGGCCCCATTTTCACAATCAGTACCAAGGAGACAGAACCATCACCCATGCACATTTCCCTTTCCTTGTCACAGTTCTAAAGTTTTCATTAATTTTTACTGTCATCTCCCACCACACCAATCTATTCTATCCTACTACTACTCTGTGCTACTCTAAAGCTTATATAAAATGCTGTTGTTGCTTTCTCTTCTCTTTCTCTTCCCTAGCACCATTTTTAACCAAAGGCTAAAATAAAAGCATTATGTTTATTAGTACAAGTAGTGGAACGTGAGTGTCATCTCAGGAGCTTCCTTTCAGACAGGTTCAGGTGGAATAGTTGTGCAAGCATGACAAAAAGCAATGAGCTTGTAGACAGCAATATCCAGATGGCAGAAAAGTTGCTGTTGAATTATAGTGTATTTTCACTGACAGTTTAGCTGACAAGTCTTCATGGATGTATGTGGAGAACACAAATGAGAGAAATCTCTTAGCCATAAGCACACCTTTAAACATTTAAAATTTAATTTCTATTGGATGTTGATGTAACACAAGTATCACAAGTGGATGGAGGGCATATAGACAAGAATAATTATTGAAAAACATTTTGATGTAAAAACACTCCTAGACTCTTCCTTTAATGCAGGTGAATCCAGGCCTCCAAGTGAGTGAAAAAAGTTTAGAGACCTTCTGTCTGACCTTACATAGGGCCATCTTCTCTGTCTTATTTGTTTAGCTGTAAGAGAGCCAGTACCTGTTTTCAGAAAATCTCCAGGATCTATTGGCAGAGTGGGAAGGAGGGGGACATTCTTCTCAAAGTAAATTTTGGGCTGATATTAACACAGAAATTTAGGAATCTTGAAAATTTTTGTCACAAAAAGCTTTTTAGCAGATTTCCATAATTTAAAGTTCCTAGATGAAATTTCTGTTTTCAGATATGAAGTACCATATATGAAATATATGAATATTGGAATATATGAATATTGAAACTGCTCCTAGTTTCAAGACTTCAATTTTCCAAAGGCAGCAAACCATAGCTAACCATTGGTAGGAGAAAGAGTGAAATTAGAGGTTCTGTTTCTGAGGAGTACGTTAAGAGCACCACAGTCACTGATGAAGCAACTGGATTATATACTTCTTAGTATTAGAAACAATCAGGCACATCAACTGAATTGCTCCTCCGGGGAATTTCTCATCAGAGGTTCAGGCAGAGATGATCCTGCCACCACTACAAATGAATTTTTGGGGGGACTTGGTATATAATTGTTATCACTGTGAAAATTTCTCTCCATTAGTGCTAATGTAGCCTAACAAAACTCTCTCCTCTCCCCACAATCTCACTACCATATCACTCTTAAAGAAAAATGATGCTGGAAAGCATTAAAATGTGAAAAGCATGCAGTCATTTAACCTTCAGGAAAATTGTGTATGTATGTAAGTATGCATGTATGTAAAATAAATCTACTTTTTAAAGTCTAAGAGTTTTTTTTTTTGGGGGGGGGGGGAATCTCTTGAGCAATACAGCCACTTGAGTGATATATTTATTCCCACTTCACTTCTTTTCTCTTAGTTGTTTACCTGTACCTGAAAAGGCTTCCCTCTTCTGAGTTATTTTTCTTAGATTGTTCTAAGTTTCAGCTAAAATAGCTTTCTTATGTCTCATATACTAAGAGGACCCTTTAGATTCACTTATATTCATAGCTTTTTTTTGTTTGTTTTTGAGACCTTATGCCAGTCAATGAGACCTTCTCAGGACTCCAGGCTTCTGCCCTGCTATTCATGTTAGCGAATAAGAAAAACACTGTAAAATGCACAGGCTGTGCTTAGCATGGGCTTCTGGGGGACCAACGACAGCTACAGCAGATGGTCTTAGCCCTTCACCAAATCATCAGCGTTTCTCCTGGTCTTAGCAGTTTTCCTGTCAAGAATTTTGCAGGTATGTTTACCTATGAGCAGTCTCAGTGGGCTTTCCTTCCTAAAAAAAGTGAAAAATAACTGATTTCAGCACACAGAAAGTTTGGATAAAAACCAGACTCCAGGATTAAAAGTAACTGTGTTTGCAACCAGTGCCCAAATCTATTTTGGAATTAAATCCACATGTATGATTAGATGAAACACTGCAAAATCATTAGCTGCTGGGAAATCATTTTGCTTTCTCTTGCTCATATGAAATTCTCAGTGAGGGAAGATGAAGCATTACCTATGCATATAACAAAATAATCTGTGAAACAAAGTATTAGTTTATGTCAATGTTCTTGAACCTAGCTCAACCAGATCTGACTGGAAATAGACCATCTAAGTATTTAAGGATCCCATAGAAATGTGTAGGCTAAAATAATTTACTCAAAAGATATAGCAAAAGAAATATCCAACCCTGATTCCTCAAGGAACATTTAGTCCTGTGAAAAGCTTGGCAGAATCCAGTCTGATTTTTGAGCTTCATTTTGGAAAGAGTTGTGTATTCCAAACTTTTAATGAGTTATAATTTTCTAGCATGGTTCAGAAGCTTGTTCTATGTATGAAAAACACTGTGGCATGAATATTAAAAAATAATTAATGTCAACATGCTTTAATGGGCAGTATACGGTATGCTGACAAACAAGAGCTTAGCTCTGCTCTCAGATCATCATACTAGAGACTTAATAGATGACTCTACAAATCTTCAGAATGTTGTCTTTAATGTATGGCAAATTTCTGTATATTTTGCTGCATATGTTGTACAAAATCACATAGCTACTTTTGACTTTTATGGTTATTACCATTTCCTGTGCCCAATGTCTTAAAAATTAGCTGAGGCCACATCCTATTTAAGTGAAATTTACACTTTAGAAACAATAATCAGTTAATCCCTCTACATTTCTTTTCTGTTTCAACCCATTTCCACATTAACTTCTTTCCATCCTCATAAAACTTCAATATTTTTTTGCTCTGCAGGTGATTTATGTATTTTATATGAAATTACCGGTTTCAGAAACAGTAGTTCAGTTCAGTTTCAGAGCCTCGGAAATATTATTGAAAGAAGGGACAGAAAACTGAACATTTTTCCTTCTTTCCTGAATTAAAAAATGTAAAAATGACTCAGTCAGGATATTCCCTTCTATTTTTTTTCTGGCTCTATCATGCCAGCACTAAGAGCTCAGTGGGAGTACATTTTCAACAATAATCCCTACTTCAGACTTGATTGTTAGAGAATGCCCTAAGAAACAGAAGAAGAGGGTCTGAATCCCCCTAGGATAACTGCAGAGTTTAACACACATCTCCTATTTAACATGCATTGTATTATGAAAAAAGAGAGTTGTTCTTTCTCTAGATTTCTTAAATAAATAAATGACAAAAAATGGCCATAGTTTTTGTGCCTCATGCTAATATCAAGCAGACATCTGCTCTAAACTTGCCTACTTGCAAAGGGCTGAAACATCATGCACACAAAAGAATGACAAATTATAAATTTACGCTACTATAACTTTACAATAGATTATTCACCAGGATTTGGAAAGGTCTGATGAATTCCCTTTATACCTAAGCTGCATGATTTTTGTCAGTATAAGTGGCAGTCTGAAGTTTCCTACAGTCACATTACTCAGATCCATCAGGTTCTATCTAGAAGAAATATTTCTTCCTTCTCTCACCGAGTGGTTCAGTATGTTTGATCCTGGGCCAGTGCTGCCAAAGTAAAGTGTATCTTGGAAGTGTTTCTATAATGTCAACATTATCTTTGTTATTTGGAATATCAAAGACTGTCGGTGTTTCAACTCATTCAATGACCCGTGATATTTTAACATATGATTGTTCTTTGTATTTTTCTAAAAGATTTGAGGTCAATACCTAAAAGGTTTTCTTAGTTGTAATGGTCTACATGATGATTTTAAGTCACTGCAAAGTCATTGAGCTTTGTTATTTGTAATTTTTTGGAATTTCTATAAATTTGGCTGCTCCTTGTATAATATTTGCTGATAGAATTATTAACAGTACTAGAAGCCAGATCTGCAATAGTGTTTAACTTCAAAACACTATATATTCCAGTATTTTTTAGAGCTGTTGTTACAGCAACCAAGTGAGCAAATATGCGCTGTAAACAGGCCATGCATGTTCGTTACAAACTTGAGAATTTAAAATTGTTTTTCCATTCCTAGCTAGCTTTACTCAGATTTTTATCTTACAGGGGTGTTCTTCAGATTCTGGGAAGAGTTTTCTCTAGGGTGGTGTGATGGTGCCTAATATATTAATATGTATTTAAATCTCATAGCACAGACATTTAATGCGAGCTGTTTCACTGCCTGCTAGTTTTTCAAACTACGTGCACCCTTTCTTTGGTTTTAACTCCCAGTCCTCTGAGCAAGAGACTTCTAAGATTCTGGGTTCAGTTTTGATGGTTTTCTTGGCCTGCTGTGAGAACAAGCCTGCTCCTGAGTGTGATGTCAGATATAAGCATGTATAGAGGGCAACAAAGAAGATACTGAAACTTTAAACACTGAAAAGCATTGCCGCAGGAACAGAACCTTCTGGGAAACTGTCACTGACTTTTTCAAAGACTTAGTTTTGTTGCCTAGATAGCTATTCATCTTCACTATTACTGAGAATTTTATTGTCAAAGCAAGGGGCAATTCACATTGTTTGAGATTTTAAGTAAAAGACTTTTCCAGTAGACTGGTTATACTTGGATAAAACTTCACTAAATAAAACTACCCATTAACTACTCATTAACTACTCATAGTTAGCTTCTATATGCAAAATCAATGATAGAACCTGTTTCTAAGAACTATGAGAAGATATTTCAAAAGTTTATTTTTTTTCCTACTGGGGAAACTTGCTTCAAAATGTGTAAGTTGCTGTTTTAAAAATCTTGTAAAAATTCTCAGCAAGTATACTGGCCACTTCACTCTCTTCCACAGTCTTAAGGACCATTATAGCATCATTCCACTCTTTACAAGCTTTATATCTTGAATATCCCTAAAAAAGTTTTCTAATAAAAGTCATCTTGCACTTAGCTTTTGAGGAGCTTTATAAAGATGCTATTAGCTAGAGCACTTTTTGTTATCTAATATCAGCAAGGCCTTTGTTTATCTCTTGCCTGAAAAACAGTGCAAAAAATACAGAAGCAATTTGACAGCTTGGCAAGTTTTGATGGAATTGTTTATAGACCTAACTGTGACGGGATTTATGTACTAGCACCTTTGTGTTCCTGACAACCTCTGTAGTTACAGCTTTTGTATTTACTTTTAGTCACTTATTGACTTCTGATTCACAGCACCTAGGAGATAAAGGAACTCACTCAGCTTTGCAAGTTGACTTTATAAAATCAGTATTTTATGGTTTCTCATCAATGCAGATGCCTTTCAGGAGAAAGCTTGCTATTCAGATTTCTTTTTTATCAACTTAAAATGCCTCTAAAGCACTTTGCTTTAAGCCAGCATAGATCTGATGGTCTTCTAGAATGCTAAGAGATCACTGATTCCCCTGTGCTACTCATAAGACTAGCAAATCTAAAAAAATAGCTTGTTTCAGTGATATATATAATATAGTTTATAACTATGCAGTTATAAGCACTATAAGCTTCAGAAAGTTTAGGATTTGATTTAATGGTTTTGTGTGGTATAACACGAAAATGTATTTGGAGAGTACTGGATTTCAGGAAAATAGAAAATGCTGTCAGTGGTAGACATTTTTATTGCATGATGAAATACTAACCAAACAAATAAAAATATTTTCTCTTGTTGTTTTTTTTTTGGGGGGGGTATAATAGATCAAAAACTCTTTAAAGATGTTATGAAAATGTGTGTGTGTGTGTGTGTGTGTGTGTAGAGGTTATCAATTTTCTCATAACGACATGTAGTGGGCAGCTGTTAAAATCTTCACTTTAGTTGCTGTGATGACTTACCTTTGTGAGTAGTGATGTAACTTATGTTTTTCTCTGTTAAGTGTGAAAGTAAAAATAATGCCATCAGCTTATTGAAATACTTGGAAAAGTTCTCCTCTTCCTCCTCCTCCTCAAAAAAAAGCAGCAATAAATGACTCTTTTCAAGGTCACTTGATAATTACGATGGCCTGTTTCTATGTGCCCTGCAACTGAATGCAGAATAATCTTGCTGCAGATATGAGATATGCAAAATATCTCATATCTATGCAATATCTATGCAAAAGGCAAGAAATGTTGATAGCTTTTCAATTCAAGGACCTCAGCTGGAGAAATAAGGCGTGTGTGGAATGGCTGTCTTCAACCTTGTTGATAAATTGCAATGGCCTTACAAGGGAGCCTTCCTCATTTATTAAATCCAAATAATCTTAGATATGAAATGGCCACCTTCGTACCTAAAATGGAAGACTACCTCAACATGCAAAAGAGACTCATGAACTACAGATAGCTAACATACTTTTCCAATGTTAAAAAAA
>NW_020450793.1:0-52696 GCF_003343035.1 Apteryx rowi | reverse complement strand
AAGAGTTACTAAGGGTTTATATGTCTTTCTCTCTCACAGTTAAGGAACC
The DNA here is from genome assembly GCF_003343035.1 of Apteryx rowi. Classification (NCBI taxonomy): domain Eukaryota; kingdom Metazoa; phylum Chordata; class Aves; order Apterygiformes; family Apterygidae; genus Apteryx; species Apteryx rowi. Next base: position 52,647 of record NW_020450793.1, on the reverse strand, counting down.
TGAACTTTGCCTAATTGTTTTCCAGATGCCTAGCTGCTTTTCTGGATCTTTTTTCCTGTGTCCAAAACAAAATTACCAGCGTTTATGGGATTTCTCCAATTACCCTGGCTAAAAATCTAAATAGGAAGGAAACTTGAAGAATGCATTTGTAAATACCTACGGTTTTAAAGTTTTGATGACAATTGGTCAAAGTAATAGACATGATAGAAAAAACATTGTAGCTAGTCACTGAAATAAGAAATCCAGCACAATGACACTGTGTGACTTTGATAGCTGTTCTTTATTATTTCACATGAGACCTAAGACAACTCTTCTCCATGACAAATTAACAAATACAAATAATATTGGTATTCCTATATGATTATAAGAACCACAGTCTCATTAGGGGGAAGAGAAGTAAAGCCATAAATAGTTCCCTTTTTTGGGTTATATTTTGTAATCAATTCCCTAGAATATTTAATTTTTTCCAGAATTAGAGTTTGTTCAAAACCTTTCCTTAAAATTTGTGATGAAAAAGTTATATCAGCTAAACAGAGTGCTTTCTACTGCAATTTGTTCATCATCACAAGCAAAAGGATTTAATAGAAGATACATTTTAAAGTGTTTTTTCTTCTTACAGTTTAGAATTTCACATTTTATTTCTGGTTTACAGACTTTACTGTTTGATTCTGCGTTTTAGTTTCTCTTCATAAAATGTCAATTCTATCAATCCAAATTTACTGAAATCTTAACTGAAACAGCCTATATTTATATTTAGATGAAAGGTCTCTTTCTGGCTTAACAATGAAGCAGTTCAACCAACTCTAATCGAAAATATACAGTAAAAGGAATATCAAAAAGGTAAGTCAGATGGAAACAATGCAGATGCTATAAATACTTCTGGGCCTATGTTATCAATTATGTTATATCTCAGTATAATTGGAAGATTATATATAACCAAGTTATTTGTGAATTTCAAATTTGTGAATTTGTCAGGTAAGACTTTTTCCCATTTATTTATAACTAAAAGAGAAGGAACTAGTGGGCCAGAAGTTCAGGAAGTGTTCATCAGTGAAACGTCCTTCAATTATCCCTGAAGCCATTGAATAAAGCAATCAAATGTTAACTAAAGAAAGTATTTTCAAATCATAATGCAATTCTAATACCCAAACTATATATATTTATCTATACAGATAAATAAAAAGTCACATAGCAGGTTTATAAGGAAACCCCCAAAATTCCAAGGATGTGGAATATGTAATTACAATGAAGCTTCTTTTTTCTGTATGCTATGAAGATATGAATTTAAATCATGATTTTACTATTTTTGATTATTTATCAACTCTACTATTTATAGAGTTCAAAATAGTTACTAATTACATGTTATATATTATCTTATACATATGAGTTTATATGTATATGACTATATGTATGCAGATATATATAGACACACATATCTGTAGATATATCTACATTTTAATTAAAAGTTTGCAGTTCTGGAGGAAGTGCAAGAGAGTGATCTAGATCCAAAATTCACCTCAAATAGTTAACTAAACTTTACTGAACACTGAAAGTGCAGTACAACCTAAGTTCTTGTCAAGCACAGATCTCTCTACAGAGCACCACAAAGCAGCCTTTCTGTTTCTTTCCAGAGAGCTATAGGCTCTCAGTGTGCACTGCACCTCTTCTTTGTTTCATGGCACCCTGGAGTTTATGGAAACCTCTTTCCTTGAGATGGTACAGTTGCTCTCCACCTGATACAGTTATGCCTTCTTTTCAGCATAACACACAGGCCAAGAATAAACAGCAAAAAAATTACAGACCATTACAGATTGTACTAAATATGCCTCTTTATTTATTTATTTATTTATTTTGAATCTAGTATTCTGTAACTAGCCTCATTGAGATGGGTTCGGATACAGCCAGACCTGATAAGGGATTAATATAAATTCCAATCAATTCAGATTTCAATAAACTTCAAAAGGAAAGTGTAAGCCTATATTGAATTTTCCTCAGAATACAACTGACTACAAATGTGCTCTGAAAGTATCCTTCCATTATTTTTCCAAAAGTAAAAATGATAACGATAAATGCAAGTTTCTTCAATACTTAGCTGATTTCTTAAGCAGAAGGATGAACTTTCTAATTTAATACTACTCACCAAGTATTTGCTTTGCAAGAAATAAAATAGCTAATATTAAGACTAATATGTCTGCCAGCATTCAGACATGATGATAAGACAATGAATCTTCTGTTAATCAGGAAAATAATAAATATATAAAATTATGTCATCACTATTATATATTTCTTGAAAAAAAGCACATAGTTTCTTATACACTAAGACTGTGGCAAACTTGTTAGGGTGAGTGCTGTAAAAAGTAAGGACAAAGTAGTCTCATTTAAGCACACTGCACAAAGTGTAAGATGCTTTCTTGCCATGCTGATGTAGTGGCCTATTTCACAGCAATTTTGCTCACCTTGAGTCTTGTCAAGATTGAAGATGGACTTTAACTCCCTTAACTTTAGTGATATAGAGGCTGAATATCTCACATAAGCTAACCATATAGGTTCCTTTTATAACTAATGGAGATAGTCACACCACAAGGCGAGTCATTCTCCCTGCCTCTTTCCTTCTCCTTGCCTCTGTTAACTAACTGGCTAGCTGAAATGATATAGCTAACTTCAGCTGAAGTTGGATGAAGTGATTCCAGTCCTCAAAACCTCAACATCTATGTGTTCACCAATATTGACATTATGCTACAGTCTCAAAACAACGTACAACTTTTATATCAGGTTGTTCTATTAATTTTTCAATAAGGTTAAAAATTATCACAAATCTACTTAATTATGATATTACCATTGAAATGTTAGTAAAGACAATAGGTCAAATGTGCTGCACACCATGAGAGATTAACTCTTCCAGACAAAGACTGTTTCACTGCCTGGGGTTATATTTAGCAGTCATATGGACTTTCTAACCGAGTGAGGTAGGCTTCATTGAACAATCTAGATATCACAGAAGCATTTGGCATCCTCAGTTAATTAGTATTTGTGTATGTAGAGGAAGAGTAATTATGAAACTGTCCCCACAATTTGGACCTGCTACCACTTTGTACATGTGAATGTTTAATTATAGACACTGAAAAGTACACTACTGCACTTTTAAGGACATTTCAATGGTGTGAATTCCTTACAAACGTATCATATTTAAGACTACATCTTTGATCCCTAATACGTTACTTTTAAACAGTTTAAGAATCAAATTAATTAAAAAATGTTATAGGTGACACAGTTCTGTTAAAAATGCTGCAGTGTAAAAATGTTTGTACTATCATGTTTCATGGGACAATGTTATGTCATATAACATCACCTTATCTCTCCCACCTTGGAATTCAGGTATTTTCTCCTCCCACTGTGAATGGCAAAGACCAAATGATTATTTTCCAGTTGCTATGTATTTGCACTAAGTACTGTTCTAGATCTTCTCAGATGTGTTTTGACTAATTTTCCCGACAGAAAGATATATATGTTAAGTTCTACAGCCCAGTGTACCTCTTTATGGTTCATTACCTATTGGGCATATGCAATACTGGTGGAACATATGTACATATCAGGTATAATTAAACATGCACAAATGCATTCAAACAAGAACATTAGAAAAGATGCTACAAAACTTCAATAAACTAGTCATTTTGATACTCTTATCACTTGACATAAACTATTCCTAAAGCTTATTATAGAAGGAAGACAAAAGCAAAGGTGAAATCTTCATTTGATGAAATTTCTTTCTGATTTCAATGAGGCATGGTATAACTTTCCTGCAAGGCATGGTTGTGATGCTCCTGGGACACCTATAGCTCAGTGATATTTTGTTTCAGCATTTCACACTACAGTTCTAGAAACTGTTTTATTTTTCCAAACTGATGTCAAGTTTAACAGATTATTTTTGCTAAGTTTTGTGCTAAGCCATTAGGCCCCCACAAAAAGCTTTGATGAAGATTCATTTTTACATTATTATTTTAGTCATACCTTTGGTAGAGCTTTTGCAGAACTACTTATAAACATAAATATATCTGTTTTCAGATTCTTTCTACAGAAAACGTGTACATTTTATACTGTAATCATGGACACATTGACATCTTGTGGCAAGCTAATGCAGGTAATCTTCACATAAATATGTTAAGACTTGAATATTTCAAGGAATGTATGTTTACACAGCTTTTTTAATTCAGACTGTATTGTCACTTAGAGAAGAGCTATAACAACGTGCTTTGGATGAATGGTATTACTTGCTTCTGCTTCTATAATACTGCAGTTCAGATGCTCCACATTAATATTGTTACTGACATTTGTAAAAATAAAAAAAAAGAAAAATACAAAGGTGTTTTCTTCTTACAAGATAGAGATCTTCTGAAAATTATGACATTTCATCAAAAATATCATTGAGAAAACAAACAGATTTTTAAACATTTTAGTTTTCTATAGTTTTTTTTATTTTTGTCCAGCAAGGTGCAAATAATGAGCCAAGAAAAAAGCTTAAAAGTAATTCCCACAGAGTAGTTGTCTATTTCACCAGGATAAATACATCACAGAGAGAATATCTAAATTGAATAGCTCTTTAGCAAGGGAAATTACTTTTAAGACTTGGTTATTCAGGAGAGGAGTGAGACTCAGCTCATTTAAATTTAGACATCTATATCTTAGCTAGCCTCTCTAGGCAGGATTCAGTTGCCTTAACATAAATATTTAGTTTCATTTTTAACTCTCTGAAACATTTCTCCTGGCTTCCATCACCACTTGAGCTAACCTCGTCTTTCTGAGCCATACCTGCTAGCCCCATGAAGGTGTTTCAGATATGCCATCCATCTGTACCAGCACTAGACTCCAAAGCTTAAAAAGCACCATACCCTGTATTATGTCTTCATAGACAACAGAGAGGAATAGACACTCTAAAAGGGTAATTCTTCTGATCTATTTTAGATGTCTCCTTGAGGAGGATAGGAATCGATCTCTAGGATTGCCTATTTCTCTTCATTGACTATAAGACTAGATAACTATCTCAGATGCAAATGTTTATGTTAGAGATCTCTCATGTAGGATTCAGTCTGAGATCAAGGCTCCTAAATTAGGCATCTGTGTGCAAGCTAGACCTCTAAACCCCCATTATAGTCAACAGATATTTAATCCAGATAATAAACCAGCTAGACAGGGGATTCATTTTATCTTCTTCGAAGAGCTTTTGTTGTTTGACTGAACATGAGTATCTAGTGCCCTTAGAGACGTTCCGCCTGGCCCCCAGCTATCAGTCCAGAGGGGTCTCTTCTGTGTCCTGATATATATAAATGCCCCATGAAAATCTCTCAGCATCTCATATAGAAACAGATATCCATGTTAAGGTAACAGTTTACCTGAACTCAAATTTTGGAGTTCTATCTTCAACTGTGTGATGGTACCTACCTACCTATATATATATATATATATATGCATACAATATGGATTCATCTGGCCTTAGACAATCAGTGTCCCCAGTTGCTGGCATCAGGACACATGAGCCCCGCTGGTTCACAGCCCCTCTCCAGTTGCTGGCACTGAGATTTTCACACGCACTCATGCACACAGAATAGAGAGCCCCCTCACCCAGGAAAATAGAAATGGAGTTTAATAAGAAGACAGGACAGACTGTGGGGGAACAAAGCTACATAGTTGCTGAAGGAAGAAAAAAGTTTGCAAAATTTGATTTCTGCTGGGAATGGACAGCTCAAAAATCTTAAAAATTCATACCCCAACTGTTCATACCCCAAAAGAGAAAATACTTTCTACAGCAATCTCTCTGCTACAGTGATAAGCACTCAAGCTCTTTCCCAGACCTGGTACAAAGCCCTCTGAAGTCAAAGGAAAGCCTTTCATCAACTTCAGTGTAGTTTGGATTAATCCGTAATTAAATAAGTTACCTGTTCCAAGTGAAAATAAATTAAATTGTATGAGGATTTTTAAATCTGTGCTGATATAGGGTTTGCAAGTTTTGAATTATAACTGAAAAAAAAGGAAAATGTAACTTTTCCTCATAACAAGTGATCTGAATTCGTTGTTACTAAATAAATGTTGGGTTTTGAACTGGCAATCTTAAAGCTTATTCTGAAATGTCTGAATGACTTATTCATTGTTCCCATCGCCAAAATGTCATAGTCTTAAGACTAACATGGTCATTTACTTTTTTTGCATCAAATGCATTAGCAAAATGTAAGTAATAGTAGCAATAAATATCAACAGGAGCTACACAAAGCAATCATTCAGGTGTATCAGTGAAGTAATGTTCCATGAAATTGTTTGTATTTTATTCCCTAATTCACGAATCAGCCATACTTTACAAAGAAGTTCAAACGAGCTATTTAAAAATTCCATTTAAATAGTTTATGTCTAATGTAAAACTTCTGGCAAGAAATGTCTAATAGGTTTCTCTTTCTTCTTCAGTTCTTCTCCACCCAGAAAAGAAAACACAAAATAGTGTGTCTGAATTACCTGAAAAGCAGGTTTTAAACTATGAAAAGGAGGAAAGAGAGAAGTGGTATAATATGGTATAATAGAAGGTAATGTTTCATCCATTGGCATACCTTGAGATTTTAAAACTTACCTCGTATTGTCTCTTATCTGCTCAAAACTTTGTAAACACTTTAAGAACGAAATCTGAAATTCTCTGGAAAGATATTTGTGGTTATTTTGGGACAATGCGAGTCTTAACAAAGTTTATCAATAATTTCAAGGGAACTATTTGAAGTATGCTGTTCTATCAGAGATAATAAACTCAGACAGACAGTAAGAAATATAAAAAAGAACTAATTGAGATAGGTAATTTGATATCTATATAGTTCATGCTTACATTACTTTTAGACTAGTTTTTTAAATGACAAACTATTATAATCATGGTCTAGGTTTGTCTCTCTATGCCTTGCAACAACTATATAGCTTTGTTCCCCTGTCTTTTCCACCTCTGTGGACAGGAAATTAGGAAATATCCTACCAAATGTTCAATTACTTCATTAAATATTTTGATCCACTAGCTCACTTCATCCAAATATGTTTGGAAAGTTTGTAAGTCTGATAGAGGGAAAGACTGCTTTAAAAGCTGATATAATGGAAGAGATCACACAGAAGAAAATGACTTCACTGAAAACAAACAAACAATCAAAACTCACCTTTCATCCAGGCTTGCAGACAATCATTAAAAAGTATTCAGGAGCCAAAAATTAATTAGCTTGAGAACTAATGAAAATGAATGAATATTTCTGAAATGCAAACAGACCAAAAGTTGTGCCTCTCACACAAGTCCAATGAGTGAAGAATTAATTTTTATCAACTGTGTCCTATGATTAAGCCATTAAAACTTGTTTTTCTCTACTGCTTAAAAATAGGTCAGTAATTTTCAGTATGAGTGATTTCTCGAGTGATTTTTTTTTTTCATTTAGAGAAAAAGAATTCCAACTTTAATAACAGCATTTTTCTTCTCCTCATCAGGAACAGAATGAACTCTGATATAGAGGATATTTGATTTTTCATCATTTGAGCAAAATAAAACCATACACCTAAATGTATTTTCCTTGCATGATTATGAGAGTTATAGTTGTTGTTTGTGTCTGATCCCCTGGAAGATTATGCTATCCAGGCATATGTGACATTGTAAAAGCCATTCTTCATCCAATTCAAGTGAAGTTGTTAGTTTCCTTTCTTAGGCACAAATAAAGAAGAAATCCAGAATTCATTTCTACGCACACCCATGTTAAAACTACAGCTATCTCATCTCCAATAGGATTTCATATCAACTTAGTTTTAGCAATTGTATTAGAAGGATATATAATAGCTGGTGAAAGGTAAAAGTGAGCAATTGCGATCTAGAGCTGTGTTGCAGAAACGTGTCATTTCTGATCCCTGACAAGGAACTTGAAGCAGATAAAAGTACCTTCTTCATCTGTTAACTTCTTTATCTTAACACTGTTATGAAAAATAATTTGTGGATCTTTGAAAATCCAAGAATACTTAAAACAAGCAAAATAATAGACTTTTTACTTTTTCTCTACATTGTTATCTATTAAATAACTCTAAAACAGGTGTTATTTCTTCCTCTGTTGGCCATCAGTGACAAAGGATTTCAAAAGTACTTGTTATGTCCTCTGCATCAACTGTTTCTCTTTTTTTGCCATTAAATGAAATAACATCCCTGTCTAAAACTGAGCAATGACCACTTACGACATTTTTAAAAGGKTATTATTCTCAGGTTGAATCTAAATTTAAGTTTCTTTTTCTGTTTGTCAGAGGTCTGGTTAGCTTATTATTGCACAATCTCCTATTTCAACCCTTTCTGCCTTGAATGAAGATGCCTCTGTAAATCCTTAGGAAGTAAACACATTAATAGTGACTCAGTATGAATGAATAAGAAAATAAGCTCATTCCACTGTCAAGCAATAGAACAAATTTTATCTATAATTGCTATTTCAGATTATATCTGGAACTTTCCACACAATTTCTTTAAAGCTGCCTTAAATTATTTTCTTTCTCAATATTCCAGAGCAACTGAAACTCTGTAGTATTAATACTGTCCATTGAAATGTGCAAGCTTCTCTTCTCTGTAATGTTGTGAATTGTGTATTTATTATTTCTTTAATTAAGAAGACTGGTTGAAAAATAAAGTATTTTAACAATCTTCTCAAAGTTTTCAATCTTCTTTCCACACATTTTCCTGAATAGTGAGACCATCCAGTAAAAAATCTTAACTAAAATAAAATAACAGAGAGAGGGTTCACATGTTAAGGATCTGATAATTAATTCTACCTGCTGGCTAAATTTTAATAAGTTCTAAGACATGTCAAAGAAAAAGACAGCCACATTCATGACATTTTTCCCTCATGTTGATGCAAAAACATGAGGAATAAAATCTTGGTGCAGTTGAAAGTATTTATCAAATAAGAATGACATTTACTCTACTGCAAGAACAAAGACAAAAATAGCTTAAAAAAGAACCTAGTTTTTCCCATCAGTGATGATTATGCAGCACAGTTCATGAATCCAGGTACAGGTTTCTCATTATCTAAGGTTCTGCAGTATGGCAAAAAAGTGTTAAAACTTCTGGATTTTCTTTTTAAGGAAGGCCAGTACTAAAATCATAGCAGGTGTGACCTGAATCAAAGGTGAGAATAGATCAGACCTAAATGACAGCTATATGGTGGTTTTATTTCCAGATCCTCATAATCTTATTGTTGGATGTCATTGCTTCCTGGCTGATAAAGTTTGAGAAGGAATGTATAATCCACTTAGCCTAAGGCTGGCATGAGTGGCTTGTGTTCAATATTCAGATTTCTGAAAATACTGTGAATATATATCTGAGAAACAAGGATTATACAGTCAAAAGAAAAATGTTAAAAGATTCTGCCTAAAGTCAACTTTTTATACAAATGTAATTCACAAAAAATATGTGATTTTCCTTTTGGGCTTGCGTCACTCAGTAGTTGTTTTTCTTTTTTTTTTTTTCCAGTTGTTCAAATAAAACTGAGAAATATGTATTGGTAACCACAAAGTAATGCCAGGGACTCTCTACTGCCTGCCGCTCCTCACCATTTACCTTTCTTTCCTTTATCTTTAAGGGAAATTTCTTTAGGAGTAGTCTCTTCTAATAAGTAGGCATATTTCAAGAGATCTGTAGCTTTCTTCTATTCCTTAATACTGTTTTCTTGTTCCTGCTTAATCATTGTTCTGGGACAGTGTGTAAATAACTCCCTGGTACTTCAGACTCTATTACTAAGAGAGACAAAGAGAGAGAGAGAGAGAGAGAGAGAGAGAGAGCGATCACTCACTGCTGAGCAATCTATTGCTTTTCCAGTCCTCTCAAGAAATGCACATTGTCCAAACCAGAACACAGAATAGAGAGTATTCAGGGCTATTGCTCCATCTTCTTTAGTGCTCTGGTTGCCTAGTGCAATGAACAATGTAAAAAATAAAAATAAAACAAAAACCCAAAGCCTCTATGTCTGGCTTTCTTTTGGTGGAATTTGTCAGTTCCCCAGAAATATAAGATTCTTCTCTTCACTGCAAAGGAGTATCTAAACTGTCTATTTTCTTTCTTTTGTTCTGTCTCTGAACAATATTTAATTGATTGATTTCTCATCAATCAGCCTGTTTCAGATTGAATGCTATTTAAAAAACCAGTTACAGCTCCATCAATCATGAATTATGAGATTAAGAAATTGTTCCATTTATTAATGAACTGAACCAGATTGTTATCCTTGTTATCCTTTTTCCTGATAAGAGTGGGAAAGGAGAATTTTACACTAAATTTACCATTCCTCTATTTCTACTGCTGTGAATTTCATCTGGGACAATGTTTTCTTTGTCTGAAAAATTTGTCCTCCTTGCTGACTATGATGCATTTAGCAAATGTTCTGTTTGACGTGATTGTGTGATTGTTGTTCACTTAATTTTAGTGCAGGTAGGAGAGAACATGGCTCAGTGTCTACTGTTGGAAAGAGAGTGGTCAAGTAAGGGGAGTAGCCTTACTTTGGTGATGAGACCAGACTTGGAGAGAAGTTGAGAGGATTGCATCTGTAGGTGTTTAACCCATTAGGCTATTAATTGAAAAAGTTTAATCTCTTGAAGAAAAGAAGGAAATGTATGGAGTAACAGTCCAGTTCCCCAGTTCTCATTGAAAAATTAGTTTAATGTTCAGTTTATGTGCATTCTTCCTAGACAAAACTATACTCCCCCTTCTTTACTTTCCCAAATGAACATCTAGTAACGGAAATACTAGGTTTATATGTATATTATCTGTGGGCTTTATTAGTATATCTAGAGAATCTTCCTTCTCCTGTATCTGAAGTATTTTTTTTATCTGAAGTCTTCAACTTGTGCCAAGTTTAGTGTGATAGAAGTAGGATTCTTAGCTACATTTTTTGAGCTATTGTGAAACAGAGACATTTTTATAAACAATCATGATAGCCAGGGTCATAACTGCATTATGTGGTAATGTAATATTGAAATAATATAGAAATAGAAAACCAGCCAGCTTGATTGTGTCAAACTCAATCATATATCTCACTATTCATACATCTCTCTGATAGTGACAGACTCATACCACAAAAATAGATGCTTTAATGTTCTGTCACACAGACTCTACATGGTCCATTTATAATTCATCTTAATAGATACTAATCTTGCATTTATTATGGTAGAAATAAGGGAAGTACGCACAGAAAAAGTTCTGAAAGTTTTTCTGCTTTGAATATAAGACATACTCAATATCAAAACAAATGGATCATTGTTTGTTCCTGTGTACCTTAAGGAATAATTGTTGCCATCCTCAATAAAAGGCATCAAAACCAGTTGAAAGTCAAAGGTGGCATGGTGTCAGTGACTGGAAAAATGATGTCTGGTAAAGCATCTTCCCTGAGCACAGACAAACTGTAGGCTCTGAAAACCTAGCATGTGACATCTGCTACTACACAACTAGAGGTACACAAAAACAAGCAAAACTCCTCAAACAATTTCTGAATTTTTCGTCTTTGTAAGTTATAGGATTTGCAGCCAGTTTAATGAGTTTACTGCTACATTTTTTGGAGGCAACAGCAGCATCCAGTGGCTAGTTAGGTTCAGCCTAGCTGTGCTGTCTGTGGACTGTAGATGTGCAATACTCTCTTTATGTATTCTTAGCTTTTATCCTGTTGAGAAAGGAATAGAAAGGATTTAAAGCAGCAGTATCAGCACCCTGCAGGTTTGGTACATCTTTGCATAAACTCTATATAGATTTTAGTTTCTGCTTTCCTCTGTGCTATGTATAATATTAAAGTAGGTGAAAGAAGTCATTTGGGACAGCTTTATGATTTTCCAGTTTGCTTCATTAGTGTCTGTTTATTGAGACAGCGGCACAAGTGAGCAGCAGAATATTTAGAACAGTGTTCCATATACACAACCTGTGGGGCCTTCAGGCTAAATAGCATACCTAGATGTTGTCTAAGGTGCAGTCTTAACCTATTAGAGAGCTGTCAGCTGAACTGGAAATGCTATTTAAAGATTATCAATACTGATAAAATGGAATTGCAATAGTCTCTACAGAACTTAAATGAGATGATGCTCTATTGTGCTTGGTGTTGTGTGTGTACTTTCTGAGGAAAAAAAAAATCTAAGTGCTGAAAAAGAACTGCATAGAGAAAGTATGAATGTTAAGCATGTACAAGACGTTGTATGGGGAAAGAAATTACTCTGTGCTCCACAATGTTGTATTTGGAAGATTCCTCCGGGCAAATGGAAGTGGCTTGGTAAATAAGCAATGCTTTTCCGTGCCTTACAAGTGTTTGGTTTTCAGAATGATTTTTTGCAACTTCATACCTGTATCATCCACGAGCTGCAAAGCTTCTCTGCAAAATGTAACTACGTGTTTGATTCATATTGGGATAAGAAATAAGGCAATGTCAGTGTATCTATTTTATATTTACAGAAGTAGCATTTTTGTATGTAGAGAGAGGAAAAATATGGTATGTGTGAATTCTAGTGCAAGAAAAATACAATGTGAAATAAAAACCATCTGCTTATTTAGTGACAACAGTGTCCATGCTTTCTTGTCTTCTGAGCATTATAATCATAATTCTTTATACAATATTCAAAGAGGAAACATTTAAGATAGGCAAGAGTGTTTAGTGAAAGCCATGAGAGTCAAGAGGTCTGTGTACTCTTTTTTACCAGGCATGCATGAATGTGACAACTGTCATACTGGTTAATGTAGGCAAATCACTTCAGTCTTCCCAAGCATCAGTGTCTTATCTGATATCAGATGTGTGTACGATGCCTAGTACTATGCAGCCGAGATTTAAGGCAAAGCATCTTGGAATATTAGACAAGCAAAAATAATAATATGCAAATATAAACATACCAAACTGATTCTGAGATTTTCCCTTTGTCTTTTCCAGTAATAACTAATAGCCCCTTTCTCATTCTAAGAACTTTCTCCTTATCCCTATGTATATTGTCCTCCCATTGTGTGAAGGACTTTGTAAAAATATTACTTGCCAGTGCCTAAAGAGTTAATTAGTTTTTTTGAGACTATGAGTAAGTGATGCACTGCTGTGTGCAATTAAGATTTATAGAGAGTAGGATTAATGGACAGCAGTCAAGGACAATGGGAGGCTGTTTTGGAAAAGAACTGAATGGAGGAGAGACAGGTTCATGCTAAGGGTACTTGTTTCAGATTGGCTGAACTAATCATGGAAAAATTAAATTTAAAAAGTTCTTTAATAGCATTCTTTAAATATTACCAAATTACATTTGTGCTCTTTCATTCTTTATATTTTCATACACTCTTTGGTTACAAGTTTGAGAGTTTTATGTCTATTTTAGTTTCCTAAAATAGTTTATGAGAATTGGTTTGTTACATGGAGACACAGTAGATATTTAGCCTCTGTAAGATACAGGCCAGTCTGCCCAAAACAGGTAGCCTTTAATTTGAACAAGTCAAATACTATAGACCAAGGGGTAAATTAATAGGTAAATCACAACAATTAATTGAGACCTCAGACTGAAAGTTTTATCCAATTATTATCACTCTGTACATTAATTTGTGATTGAAATATCTATTTTCTCTTTCCAACTTTAGCCTGCTTCAGTTAGGCCATGCCAAGATAATTAATTTCCTCCCTGCCCTGGAAATTTTTCCATGACAAGTGTGTGTTACATTTCTGTGACATCTCGACAGTGTGAATGGAAAGAAGGAGAGGAAATAGTCAGTCTGTGTAAGAACTTAGACCTGGAGAAAACAATCTGAGGCATGTTTTAATCATGTCCACATCACAAAATCATTTTTATAAATTCACCAAGGCTCATCTTAAAACATAGGTACCCTGACTGAAACTTTCCTAGGATCAAATTCTTCTGTTTAGAAAGCTATCATTTTCAACGTCAATGTATTAGTGGCCAAAGTATATTCCTTTTTTTCTATGTAACATTTCCCTCTAATTTAAAAAAGCCTTTACCGAAATAAAAAAGCCTTTCCAGAGACTTTTCAAAGGCCTTTCCATAGACAGAAAGACAGTCTGTTAGTTCTCTCTGCCGTGAGTTTGCTCGGTTAAACACACCATTTTTTTAGTTTTTCATATTAACACATCTGTTTGTCCTAAACATGCTAGTAGCTCTCTTGTTTCAATTCAAATCCATGTTTTCTGAAGATTAGTGATTAAAATTATACTTCTTCTCAGATCAGTTCTGGCTGTATAGTAATTAACGTTTCCCAAGGTTTACCAGAACTGACTGTTATATTACCATAAAATATTTATAATTTATCATAGGCAAGTAATTCAGTTTGTTCATTTGGTGTCATTTCCAACCAAATGATCTTCTACTTTGGATTAGTGTTTTGTTTTGTTTTGTTTAATTCATAGTCTTTTACTAATTTTAGGGAATTTCATCTCATTTCTGTGACTCCAGTCCTCCAGGCCACTTGTTCTCCTTATAAGATAGCTTGATCATCCTACATAATGGTGATTCTCTCCACCCTTTGTAATCAGTAAGTGATTCTTTTTTTATGCCAAATCTGTTAATAGAAATATCACTTTAAATCAATCTATGGACTAACTGTTGAGAAACTCCTCTAGCAGATTCTCTCTAGTTTGATAGTTCATCCTTTTGGTTTCTGGTTTACTCATTCCTTACCCATCTAATACTTGTCTGAAAGTGAAGTAGGTTAAATCTGCTGTATTTCCAGCTCCATATTTCTACATATACATTTCCTCCTTTCTGTTTCCGTAATGTTCACAATCCAAGTAGCCCTTTTGCTTTGTATTTATTAAAAAATAATAATAATAAAAAGAAGCAGTCTGGGAATTTCCCCAGATAATTAATACCAAAGTAGTATTAACAAAGATCCTCATGTAGTCAAAGCGTACACTTAAAATTCCAACTTTTTTTTTTTTTGTAAGAGCCTATATTCTTAGGAAAAAGTTTGCATTATCAGAAACTAATTTTTTTCTTCAGTCATTTTCCTTCTTCATTCATATTATGAGAGTATTCTTCTTCTGCTTATAAGACAAGTTATCTCAGAAATGCTTGCTTAAAAAAATCCTTTCATTCCAAATACCTCTGTATTTAAATTAAAGATAAGTTGCTTTGATTTTCTTTTGCTCTGTACCACATATAGTAATTTCTTTCAGTGAAAAATGGATGTGAAAGTCTGCTAAATCAGAATGTTAATGTTTTATACCAACGGGCCATCACTTTGCTCTTTAAGTGACACTGTACCACAAATCTGCAATATTTGAAAGCAGTAGACTGTATATTTAATGAAGAAATTTGTCTCATGAATGACTTTGTCACTGGTGACCATATTAGTATGACAGAAACAACACTAATACTTTATATTAAATAAAAGACCAATATTAAAAACAATAATCTTAGATAATTTAGCTATCTTTTAATGTAATTAGTAACTAGACTAAGGAGGAAATGCATGAGTATCTAGCTACCCATAGATAAAACAACAATTTCACAGACCATCACCATTTGGAAACATGAATGCCAGAATACAAGCATTATTATTTACCATTTAGTATGCACAAAAAAAAAAAAAAAAAAAAAAAGAGTTAGAAAACCTTCCTTTCAGATTTTTCACCTAAACAAATATTTCTTTGATATGAATGTGTGCAACAATCAGTAACTTATTATCTACATGCCTTTATTCAAGTGGATTAGGGGGTCAGGAATTTTACTATAGCCATCTGTCAAAGTTAGCAGATCTTTTGCATCTATTGTGTTTCACATTAGTCTTAGGTCCACCTTTCAATAACTGTGAAAATTATCTTTAGTGCTAATGACCAAGATAAGGCATTTAAAAACTGCCACAGTTCTACACAATCTGTATTTACTTAATCTATACTGCAAAAGATGTAGGAATCTTCAGCAGAGCTGCGGAGGGAAAACAAACTAGCAACATCAGCAGGAATGCAAAATCCCAACTCATGGGAATTGTCCTGCTTAACCAACCTGAAACAGCACAGATCTTTCATATCTTAGGTGTGTAGGCAAAAAAGAAGCTCTAATGATTCTTGTTTGCTCAACAGGAAGTACTGTCTTGCTGTAAAAATGGAGGATGAATACAGAATTATAAGTAATTATTATGACTAGCTTCACAGCTTCAGTGAGCTGGCTTGGTTCATTGATGAGCAAAGAGCTTAGTATGCTGATATTTTGTATTTGTATTTGTTCCCCTAAGCATCAAGAACAGATTACTTTGCAGCCCATGTGAAATACAAAGCCAATACATTTTCTCATACTGTTAAGGGTCACAGGTGAAAGAAAACAGAATGTTTAACTTTCTTCCAAAACAAGAACTTGAGCCTGTCAAATGAAGTTAGCTTTAAGTTAGATCTGAGCATACAAAAAGTGTGGTGGGTTTGCTGTGGTTATGTCACATTCAAAAGTTTATGATGAGCAAAGGAAAACACAATATGTGGAACCATACAACAATTTTGATTGTATTATTCTTAATAATTACCTAAATATTTCTAAATTTCTAATAGTAGTACAATTAAAATTGCTATTCACAAACTTCATAATATCTACTCCTATCCATTGTACTGTATTGCATTCATTCTTCGTATGTGGTGTTCTAGTGAGTCATCAGTGTTCCAAGCTTTTCACTGAAAAGAGTATGGTTTTTGTCCTGAAGGCCCTGTCTTCCTTGGTCTTGTATCCTGTTGGTCTTATTTCTATATGCTGTTGGTGTGTGGCTCACACTTCTTTCTGTCAGAAGTGGGATATCACTCACATGCACCACACATCTGTAATGTGGGGAGCCCTCTGGATCCCGTGAGGACTGCATGATCTGGGGGAGCACAAACAGCGAACAGGGGAAGGAGTGACCAAGTGGCTGGTGCAGCACAGGGACAGTGGAGCCACAGGGCTGGACTTAGCCCTGAGACACAGCCTCCAGGAGCAGGGGATTGCAATGTGAACCCATTCCCCTACAACAGCTGGCTGTGGCCTGCAGAAAAGCTGAATGGGGAGCACTGGCTGCCAATAGAGTATTGAGCCCTGGATGAAGTGACCCCACCTTTGGCTGCCACTGTCCTTGGCATGCCCCAGTTGCAGCATGAACTGGAAGCAAAAGGTTATTGGATGGTGGCCAATGCTGATGGTGGGGATGGAAAAGACACAGATGGAAATGTTGTAGTAAACCTATCTGGGCAGCTGAAGTATGGCAGCTCATCAGATGCAATGAAAACCTGTGTTGGTTTGTCAGGTGAACGGATTACCAGCCATGTTAACCTTGATAATTTAGTCTGCAGAGACAAGGGGTAGTTCGTAATGGGTATATATTCAAAATGTCGTAACCTTTCTGGTTGCATTTAGCAGGAACAAAGTGATGTGTGTAGTCAGACAGGCTGTTAACCCTTGCAGTCTGGCTCACAGGGATGAGGGGTGGACTCTGTAGTGAGTATATATTTGTACTGCAATAATGATAACCCTGATAATATGGTTTGCTGGGGCAAGGGGTGTAGTTTCTATAGTTAAAAGTTCAGACTGTGCCAATGTTCCCCTGCAGTCTGTTTTCCCAGGGTGAGAGGTGGAGTTCTACCAGGCGTATGTATGCATTGTTACAACGTTGATTCCTATTGTCCTTCTACAGGGACAAAGGGTAGAGTTTATAATGAATGTATATTAAGATTATGATGCTGTTGAAGGTAGAGTTTATGACAGATGTAAGCTCAAATAGTTCTTAAATGTTTTTTTCATGGAGGGAGAGACTTGGGTGATAAGAGAGAGATTGCAGGAATGTGCAAGAGACTCTAGGGGTGCACGTGGGAGAAACAGAGACCCATAGCCCAGCCCCAGGACCATGCATCCCACTGCTGGGATCTCTGTCCTGAAGCTCCCAGCTGTCTCCTGGACTGCACCGTCTACCTACGGGATGGGGGAAGTCATGTAATTTCTAAGACTGAGCATATACCTGTGATTAAAGTGTTTTGGTATCCATTTAGTCTCCACACTGTCAGTTTGGCCTTAAACCATGACAATTACATGAAAAATTTCAGAATTTTGGGTATTTATTTTTATATCTCCCTCTTTAATACACTTTTATAAGTAACCTGACAATTAATTTCTCAAAATTATTGTAGTATATTGAAATAAATGCATCTTTCTTTGGTTCATTCATTTGAACATTATTTTGCTCCACATATATTTGTCTACTCTAAATAAAATTCTTTCTGCTTTTTTTTTAATGCTTACAGTTCCCAGCAAAATTAAATAGAGGAATTGTTTCCCCAAGCAACTTTGAGCTTTTCCAGTACACATTTGAATATTAAATCCAATATGTTTAAAAAAAGGAAGATTTTTTTTCCTTCTTGACCAGACCTTGCTTTAGCCACATCTTTTCAAGTTTGCCTCAGTGAGTCATTAAACTGTTATGTATCACATCCAGTTGCATTAGATATTTTGCTATATGGTGCACTGGCTATCAGATGTGCTGAAAGAATTGTATCTAAAAATTATGTCTTATTGAACAGGCCATGGTTGCAGAGTTTCTCAGCACTTTTCTGACAAAATGTTTGGATTTCTTATTTTATATTAGAAATGATTAATACTAGGTCATCAAAACTTCTTGGCATTGGCAAACCCACTTCTGTAGAGTTCTCACTGGCAAGTTCTAGGTCAATTCTTGTCGTACCTGAATACTTGCATATACACACACTTGCCCACAGTAGGCTAGACATAACAGCATTCTGCAACTCATATCTCCAGACTGCATGATTTGTTATTGGCATGATATTCATTGGCCCTAATTTAGTCATCAAAGAGGTAGACATTCAGATATTGGTTAATCACCCTGGGTCATCATTATAGACTGGATGCTAGGAAAAACCTTCTTCATGCATGAGGACTGGGGCAGGTTGCCCAGAGAAGCTGTGCAGTCTCCACCCCTGGAGGTTCTCAAGACTAAACCGGATAAAGCCTTGAGCATCCTGATCTGATGATGCAGCTCACCCTGCTTTGAGCAGGAGGTTAGACTGGAGACCTTCCGAGGTGCCTTACAACCTGAATTATTCTATGGTCCTATGGTCCTGTAGACAATGGAGGAAGAAAACAACCTCTGTAAAATATATCTTCTCATCCTAAAACAGGATCAAAATAGGAAACATGAATCACATCCAAAGGTACCAGATTATATCCATTGCCTAGAAAAAGAGCCTATAGTGACAAATTCAGAATTTAACATTCACTTTTTAGATGGCAAAAGGTGTGTGACATGAACCTCTTAGCATTTCCTTAGTGAAACAGAAACCACTAATGAAGTATTGTTTCTGTCTCTCTTTTTTACTAAATCTTTTAATAAACCTTTCTTTCATAGTCATCATTTAAAAAATCATGATCAGTTAAAAATAATGTTAAATAAGAAAACAGTTTTGTGCCAAGTTTTTCTTTAATGGCTTTTAGCTATGGTAAATCATGTGTTCCACACTGATGCATTATGTCAGGATAATTCTGCAATTACTTTCTCAAGGGAAATATTTTTAAGGTAAGACTAGAAATCTCTAGCTACTTAAATAACTTATTTCAGGGGAATTATTTACATAAATACATTAAAAAGAATAAAGGAAACAATCTCTCTCAAAACTTCCATTTTTGGAGGGTCTAAAGTCACTGAAGCTCTGTTTTCTTCTAGTAATCAGCATTTTGCTGTTCAGGCAACCTAAGTTCTTTGCTGCTTTTAATTCTGTGTTCAGCTGAAATGATATATTAGACAGCACAAGATTAATTAAAACTGGTTTGATCTAATCACAGTGAATGTGAACAAAATTGCATTGCACAAGTTGTGATGGCAAATCTATATCTTCTCCATAGAAAAACAGAATAAACTTAGTAAAAATTCCCTTCTTTCCTTTAGACAATAAAGTCTCAGCTATGCTCCCACTCTTCTATCCTTTTGTGGAAACAAGATTTCAGGAGAGAGAGAGTATTAACTTGTTTCTATGTTATTTTATTTAATAAGCATTTGTTATGATTCTGTCCTCCATGTAAGATGGCTTCAAATTACTTAGCTTACTTAACTTAATCCAGAATTCTTCTAATGTCAGTTGACATACTGTTGTTTAACTCAGTGAACTTTATTTAGATAAGTTCCCTATTTCCTATATTTTAATATGCACAAAATTACAAGTTTAAAATAAATATTTTGTGCTAAATTAATCTATTTTGGCTTGAAACATTTTTTTTTTTAAAAGCTACAGAATTACCAAATCGTTAAGGGTTTGAATATATCCAAGGAAGGAGACTCCACAACCTCTCTGGGCAACCTGCTCCAGTGCTCAGTCACCCTCACAGTAAAAAAGTTTTTCCTTATGTTCAGGCAGAACTTCCTGTGTTTCAGTTTGTGCTCATTAGAACAAGAATGCTAGCAAATATTAGTGTGGCCCCATCCTCTTCACACCCTCCCTACAGATATTTATACCCACTGATAAGAGCCGCCGAGCCTTCCCTTCTCCAGGCTAAACAATCCCAGATCCCTCAGCCTCTCCTTGTGTGTCAGATGCTCCGATACCTTTGCTTATTGCACAGCAAACATATTGCATGCCTACTTTAAAAATAAAGAAACTAAAATAATGCTTCTTGATACATTATGATACACACATGATACAGCACCTAATACATGCTAGCATTTTGTTCTAACAAATCTTAGGTTTTATACTGCATACAATTACCTGAATGGGATTTCCCATAAATAGATGATATCACTAAAAGGAATATTTTTCCCACAGTGAAGAGAAGAAATATTGATAAACTCAGAAGTTGGCCATCAGACTTTTCATTTGGCACTTGACAACTGAATTATCCAAAATAATGAATCAAAATGGCGAAATGTTCCAAACTATGGGGGCAATATAACAGTCATCAGTACCACATAGCAGCAAATTACAAATGCTACTGAAGTAATATGTCTGATAAGAATCAAAAAGTGCACAAGTTTGTATTTTGGACATAAAAACAGTGTCAATTAAACTGCAAAAGCATACTTTTGAAGTGCGTGATAAAATATATATAATTACATAATTGTTCACATAAAATTTCATGAAATTTAGTTTAAAAGCTTGTGCAGTATTTCTAAAGCTGATCTTGTAATTAAGCTGGAGTTTAATCAAGGCAAATGTATTGTGATTGTAATTTCTCTGCTATACTTGCCATCTTCTTTGTTTCACTTGCTCAGACATGTCTCATCCATTTTGATAAAGTATGTATATTACATAAACAATTAATCTTTCCTGTTTTTAAATAAACAATAAAAAATAGTTCCAGTGTAATTGCTGCAAAATTATTACTATTTACTAAAGCATGTAAACGGTGTTCCATAATTGCCCATATCCCCTTGTCTCCTTCACAGAGCTGTATCTGCTGCACTCTATCAAGCAATGTTGGAAGACAGTCCTTTGCACCACAGATTGTCTCCCATGTAATCAGGTTTTCACTTTATTGAAACTGACCCTTGTCTAGCCATGACAACCGTCTTGCCAAGTCAAAATTCCTGTGCATTTAACATCTATTTTGCATCTTGATACTGCTGTGAGAAAACAGATACCACTCACAGTGTTTCAGCTCCTCTGGGAGCTCAGGACTGACGTCTGCATGGTTCTTTAAATTTTTTCAGTGATTCTTTGGATGCTCTCTCTCTTGTTTTCTCCTCCTCCTTGTTAGTATTCCCTACATATCTTTTATTTTCTACCTCTTCAGCACCATCATTTAACATCAATTTCATTTATATGTCTCTGTGATTGATGCCACCAACTGTCTTTCTCCTCATTCAGCCTGCTTCCTTTCTATTCAGATTCATACTTTGCAGATTCTGTACATCTCTGCATGAATGTTCTTCAGCTTCCCCAGGCTATAATACTAAATAACTCAAAATCTCATCAGGTAGCTACTTACCTACTGTCTGGGAATTCACCCTATCATTCATTCAGAAAAATTAATGTTAACTTTTTCCTCTCTTCTTTGCCTTCTGTCCTGTGAAATACACTCAAAAAATCTTAGCATTTTGCTTTCTACAATGGGTAATTCCACCTTTTCTTCTCTATTCTGAAAGCCTGAAACTTGTCTATAATCAGTAGCTCTTGCTTACTGTTTTTTTTTCCTGATTCTTCTTTTCCTTCAGTAAACTGTTCTGTTTGATCTGTTCTGCTTAACCATGGTAAATACCTGCTTTCAAAATGTCTGAGACCACACAGAGCATTTCACTCCCCTCTGTAAACAGATGATTCAACAGGATATTACACTCTTTAGTAGAAAGACTAAACATCTTTTCCTCATCTCCAGAGTTCTGTTCACTTCTTTTTGTCCTTGTGATCATCTGTTACCACTTTCTTACCTTATTCTCTACCTTGTTGCAGTCTTATCTTTTCTTCCACTCATGTTTTCAAGGGTTTTGCAGTCTGCCATGTTGATTTAAAAATTAGTTCAGCCAGTGTAGGAAAAAATCACGTTTCTGAAACTAAAATCTTTAGGCCTGCCTGGCTTGCTACCACCGCCCCCCCCCAAACGAAAACAAAACAAAACAAAACACTCCAGAAAACTCCAAGAAACCCCAAATCAGCTTATATTTCTATACATATGTGCATACATACATAGGCTTTGCATGTATGCCTTTTCTTTCCTTCTTTCTTTCTTTCTTAAATAGATAAAACAAAGAAGTTACCAGAATTTATTTAAACATATTTTACAATTTGATTATAAGGCACTTGCACTTTCAGATACTACTTTAAGATAGCTGTCATTGAAATAAAAAGTTAATGGTTCTCTGAATCAGAAACTGTAGAGGAATCTAGTATGTATTTATATGACTAACACTGGGTTATAGTATTTTTTCTTTCATTATGTCAGTTTCATTATCTTTTGATTTAAGTATTGTCACAGCTAATTGGACTCCTAAAAGAAACTTAAATCACTCAGATTGATTTCAAGATCAAATTTAATGTATGCTATGATCTGTTCTGTAACAAATACATCCTACTATGCTGTAAACAGAACTATGCACATTTCTTCTGTGACAAAATTATTCCTTTGTTTTTCCCATGGAATTTTCAGAAAGTCTTGAACACATTATAAATGTCAAAGTTAAAAGTGATAGATAGCTTCTTTAGATACTTTTTTTTCCCTTTATGCAAGTGAATATGTGCTTTTTTCACACTGTTGAAGCTACACAAATCTAATCCAAACACAAAATACTAGTGAAAACTAACATCAGTTAAGTTATTCAAAATTAGTTTCAAAAGAGTTTAGAAGAGCCCAGTTTGTTGTAAAATATAACTTGAAGTAAAATGTAAAATAGGTATGATAAAATAAAACACTTAGTCTCTATTACAAATGATAGATTCTCTAGAATAGACTTCAAAATGTGCAAATATAAAGGTCATAGTGTTTAAGTGGCCAGCCATATCAAATATGTTGTATTTAAGACAGATGACACAAAGTCTATGCTTTGTCTTTTTTTTTTTTTTCTTTTCTTCCTAAAATTATTTAGATGTAAAATGGTGTTTTATTTTCTTAGGCTGAAATTGGTCTGTGAAGCAAAATCCTATGGAGATGACTCTGTACTACTGCTATTATAAGTGGTTATTTCTTAGAACCTGGTAATTTTTTGGAACTTATGAATAATTCAAGAAAAATAGGCCAAATACTAGCATACTTTGACTCCCTTGCTTCTACCCTCTGTGCAGAATTTATTTCAAAGCAAGCCATATAGCCATTTTCTCTGATTGCTGAACAAATTGGTAATCAGTGATTTTGGACTGCCTGTCTTTTTAGTTTTTCAAAATTATTTCAAAAGTATTTTATCCTCATGCTTGAATAGTAAAGGATATAAACCAAACACTCACCACAATGTTCATATGTTCCCTCCAAGTATGTTCTCAGTCTCTATGCAACATATGAATAATAGGCCTGTGTGATAATTTTCTCAGCAATCTATTCTACATGGTTTCTCATTCCACACCAGCCATCATTATAATTGAACTTCACTTCCATTTGGCTTGTAAGAGTGTACTTCCCTTTTTCAATTTTAAGAAAACTCAAATATTAAACCACAATGTCTATTATCTTTGCCTCTAAGTATAAAAGAAGCTAGTAAGCCCATAAAGTAGTAATGTTTCTGCTATTGCAGCTACTAAGGCATTCTAATGAGAAAGTATCTCAGTCTATGTGTTTTGTAGGGTTTTTTTTTATTATGAAAAATATTAATTTGTACTATTGCAAAAAAAAAAAAAAAAAAAAAAAAACGATCACCAGCAAAAGAAAATCATAAGCAATATATTTAAATAAAAGGTAACTGTGCGGTATGTGATTAAGTGCTACAGTTTTAGGTCTAATTTTGTTAGCCATTTTCATAAATTGCCTAGAAGGACTGAAGAGCTGGTTATGATATTCAAATATGATGTTATGCTACAAGCAATAAAATCAGTGCAATACACATACAGAAGAATATTCAGCATCCATAACTGCGTTTGATTCTGATCATCATATTATTAAGACAAAAATAGGATGGTAGAGAATTGAGAAGAGAGTTCACTAGTAGCAAAAATGGTTAAGAAATCTTTGGAAAAAAAATTAAAAAAGGATCTATGTAGATATTACTTGGCTCTGAGACTGAGAAATGAGCAGGGCTGAATTTTGGCTTGGTTATCCAAAACCAAAACAAACAGTGTATGATTTTTTTCTTTACTGAAGTAGGAAACACACAATACTACTGCATTAGCAGTCAGTGGCTTAAGTTTTCAATCACTTCCACATGCATTTGTGTACAGAGTGCTATCTATTCTGCTTACAAAAGAAGAAATGAAAATAAAGGGTAAATCTCAGAAAACCAAGGCAGATAGTGTCCTATTTTTATCGAACAGTATGGTGGCTAGAGTAGTCACATAGGTTGTATGTGTTTCACATAAAATTTCACTGACATGAGCTTCTTTTTACTAGCTGATTACAGAAATATTTCTTTCATCTGGTGATAAAATCTTCTGAAACAATCCTTTGAAATCTCTTGACTTGTGCAACCACAGTTTAATTTCATACCTTCAGCAACAACTTATCTCTATTACAATTTGATTTTCCTTCTGCTTTTTAATAATGAAGTATCAAATTATTCCCTTTCCTTCCCTTTGCATTTTGCAGTGTATAATTGAGGTATATTGTTAAAAGGTTTTAAATGATCACTAAGCCAAGTAGCACAGAACAAACACAACACTTCACTGTGCTTTTAAAAAGTTTAATTCCTTTTTGTGTTTCAAATAGGAATAGCTTCAAGGAGCGCTCCTGTATCTCTTCAGTTGCAGCTCTGCACTACTGTAGGCCCTATCTTTGCACTCATACTAGGGGAATAGGATAACAGGTTCTTTTCTAAAAAAACCCTTTCTGCTATAGAAAAGATGAAACAAATATTCCAAAATCAAGATGTTCTGTTAGCACTTCTGTAGATTCATTCTTAAAAGAAGAGGAAGGGTTTTTTTTTTTACATTTAGGTTTCTAAAATCCCAATTTTTCCCAGTAAAACAAGGCTTAGTAAAGCCTAAGGAAATACTCACAATTACTATTAACACAATCAGATGTCATTAAAAATAGTACCATGGAATTATGGAATCTTTCATCACAAAAAAAATGAAAAAGATACAGCATGCATTTTCTCATTTGCTTTTTTTCAGTGGGAATCACCTCTAACTTTAGTGTTAAGACTAACCCTAATTTTATATGTCTAAAAGGCAGACCTCTGAACCTGAGCAAGCTGCTTAAGGATGCTTTTGTTGTAAAAGGGAAATAGGTACTTACAGATCATAATTAATTTGATCCACCTAGTGTTGCTTGCCATAGGATGGAATGAATTTCCTTTGAAGGTACTTATTTCTGTCCATTGGAATAACAGGAATTCTGAGTGACTGTCTCCAACCTTGAGATCTAACTCCTAGGTTCCTTATTTAAGGTGGATGAATTCTACTGCTTTTTAGTAGAAAAAAATAGGTAAACAGCGGAGATGTTCAGTACTTATGCTTATTTAGAGATAGGGAGTTATTTCTGAGTTTCTATTTTTGCAAATCATGTCCCCAGTGACAATTATTTAGGCCGAGATTTAGGTCAAATACTTTCCTGTCTGAATTTGACATTTACACTCCTCTTTGTAGTTTAGGCTCAGTGATTTCCAAACCACAATTAGCTGGGAAACAAACACCTCCCATTTCTTGATTAGAGTACCCTATCTATATAATTTTTGGATAAAGGGAAGGATAAAACACATTATCTGGCTTTATTTTCTGTGCAGTCTAATTTGTTTAGACATAGACAAGCTGGCCGATTAAATCAAACTCTTCCAAAAAATGCAGGAGGAGAAATATTTAATGTATTGACTCAGCAAGAGATAGGTCCTGAATTTAATAGCAACTGCCTTTTTAAGTAAGGACTGTAACACTTTATCTGCTTAATCAGCTGTTAAAAAAATCATCACCAAGGTAGGATTCATACTGAGATTAAAACACGTCAATTTAGAGGGTTTTTTTGTGCAGATATAGAAATTAGGTTTCAGTTTCGACATCTGCCATGTTTTTACTCTAAAACAGAGTTAGATGTGAGAGTTCCCATTATAATTAATGGTGATCTAGTCATTAGCCATTTAGTGCCATTTTAAATGTAGATTTCTAACTCTTGAAATGAATCCTACCCCAATTACTGAATCATTTGTTTAAAAAGTCATTTCCAGCTTGCCTCGCCTTCCTGCTGCTGCCCCCTTTCCAAAAAAGACACCAGACACTTTCAGTTCATAAGGTGTCTCCTTCACCTCCTGCTTTACTGCCACCTGTGTGCTCCTACCCTATTGCACTGAGAATCTTAGTTTAGGATTTACAAGACATTTGAAATAGAAATCTGATCCTGGCTTTTAAACATGTAGTTGTCTATCAGGGAAGGGGCCAAGGAGGACAAACAGCATTGGGCAGTTACAGTACTCGAAGTGGATATCCAGAAGATAAGAAGGAAAGAGGAGGAATGTCTTTCATCCCCATCTTGCTCCTTTATCAAATGGCATTTTTCCTATCCTAGTTCACTCTAATCCAGAATCTGCTATTACGTGTATGTTGGGGAGTATTTTTCCTGGGTTCCCACCTCTAGTCCTGTCTCTTCAGTAATGTTCCTTGCTTTGTCCCAGCTCCTCCCTCCTGTACCATTTGATATTTAAAGGACAGCATTACCCTCTTCTGAATGTTTTGTGGAGTCAGGCTCAAGTTACACCATGTTCTCAGAACGGACATGCTCTGGGCAGGAGCAGATCTCCAGGTGCCAAAAGAGCTTTTATAAGGAATCTATGGATTTCACATTTCTCCAGGGCTACATGAATACTGAAGTGAAGGTTTTTTTAGATTTTCAGGTTTGTATGCAAGCACCCAAAGTAGGAGAGAGCAGGTTTACATGCATATATATATATATATATGTATGTATGTATGTACGTATGTACGTATGTATTTTTTCATGAAACTAGCTGAACGTATTTTAAATGTGTACCCTGGATCTCATAAAATAACAATCAGTAAGCCCCCAAAGTCTTCTAGAACAAATGTTTTACAGCTTTGGTTTAAACATAAACAACACATTAAAAATTAAGTTTGCAACCTACCATCATAAATAGCAAAATTCTACTGACAACTTTATTATACTTTATTACTACTAATAAATTATTGCATTAGCCATGACAGAAAGGAAAAAAAAAAGTGCATAAATGGACACACAGATTTTGCAAGTCTAAAGATTTATATACCCTACCTATCATTTCTAACTGTAATGCAAGAAACTGTCATTCTTTAAAGATTTATTTAAAACAAATTACCCTAGGTCTGCCGGTATAAAGAACCACAGACAGAACTGATTCTACTATTGTCAATATCTTTCTAATTCATATGAGGTTAAAGGTTTCAGCAGTGAACTCTGAGGGCTGAACTTCAAAGCGTTCTTGAACCTAAGGGAGCTGTTCACTGCAATCAGTGGGTGTTACATCAGAAAGGAAAAATCTGTTTATGAGATGTTTTCCTCTGGCTGTTTTCAACACATCCAAAATTGCAGTTTATATAATTTAAGGACATTCAGGATGTGTTTCTTTTTATGTAACCTGAGGTTGTTAATCATTGTGCCCTTTATAGTTAATACAGAGACATTTCTCTGACCTACTTAAGGTAGATGCGTTTTGTTTTAAATGYGAAGATTTAGTCAAATTAATTACACCTTGGAGATCAAAATGGTGGTCAGTTAAGGTAATATTTTAAAATGCTTAGAAAGGAGTCCTTCATTAAAAAGTTTGTACTAAATAAAGATAATAGACAAAAACTTAGAAACCAATCAGTAAGAAAATTTGGAAAGGGAGGAAGAAATGTCTAGAATGAAATTGTTTGGGACATATCTTTATATTATTTCTAAGCTATGTAATTAGCTATATGGTTAGTTATAATACTTGTAAAGCAAGATTGCCATTGGGTTTCAGAAAAAAGTGAAGTCTGTAAAAGTATCTCTATAAAATTGAGGTGTTATAGCCTACAGTCAGGAAAGATATTCCATGCCTCCCTGGTAACCCCGAACTCCTGAAGTACTGGAGTGCTATTAGAACAGTAAATACATTGTGAAAACTACTGCTGCACTTTCGTAACAACACGTAATACATGAGCTCTGTACCTTGAATTTAGTGACCATAAGTAGAAAAGTAATTAGCGTAAGTAGGGGATGTGCTCTCTTGGAACACCCAAAAACACTGTGAATGAGAGCTGTAGAGACATTAGTTTTTTGGTTTTTGTTTTTCTCTATCCTTTAATTTTCTCATACTTTTGATCCTCCTCTATTTTATTATAACTAAGGCCAAATTCAAATGGGTTCACTAATATGGTTTTCAATATGAGATATTTGAGCCCACACTTACTCCCCCCCCCCCCCAAATTTAAGCACATAACTGAGGTGCTGAAACAGAAAACAAGGTTTGCCTGTAGTTAGTCAGGAGAGAGGTAGGCTCCTCAAAAAAAATTGTCGGGGCTCCTTGTGGGCCGGGGACTCCCTGTGGTGGGAGCCCAGCACCACTGCGGTGTCGCAGGGCAGAGACTGACAGCTCCCGGGCTGGGCTGAAATTGCCTAATTATTTCTGTTGGTCAAGACCCCATAGGGACTACAGTCCTCAAGTGGGCACCTCTAGTAGATGCCTGTGTGGTTAGATGCAATTCAGACGCTGACTGTCAGATGGTGCTGCTGAAACCGATATCCCAGCCTAGAGGACAACAGGAGTTGTTATACCTTTCTGAAAGTTTTCATCTTACTCTGTCTAGCAGCGGACATGAAACTGAAGTCTCACTGACATTAAAAAAATGACAGGAAAAAGACTCTACAGTGGAAAAAGGAGGGAGGAAGGGAGGAAAGGAAGGATGGACATACAGATGGTCAAATACAAATGCAATGTTTTTCCCATCCAAAATTAACATGCATTTTGGGAATCATCACACAGACAAACGGAGAGTGCACTTTCCTCTCTAAACTCCAGTGAATTGCTTTCAGCCCTAATGAACTTCAGAGCTGATGTAACCTGCGGTCCCTACACTTTAGGGTGCTGCTTTAAAATCCACTCAGGATTTTACATTAGCCGTTAAAAATACAGACACTTGGAGGATTTGTGTTTGAAGAAATGCATCTTTATCTATTTTAAAGACTCATGTTTCTGTGTAGCTGCCTTTTGCTTCTTATCTCTGAGCCCAGGTATGAACACCCCTTTATGTTCACAATAGCAGCATGTCTTCTTTGCTTTTTTTGATAACTCTTTGTCAAATCTTATCAGCCTGTAGCCACAGAATGAAGATGAGCAACAGTTTTGGCACTAAGTATCAGTAATTAACTGCAGAACTGCCTGTGAAGAGGCATGCATTCATTGTACTTACATCACTATTTAAGAATCATAGTTTCACCTCCCTTAATAATAAATTCTGCTCTCCTACCGTGTGGTACTAGTTTGATTAGAGTTCTGTGCTTTTGTCACAAAATACTGCAATTGCTTTTGCTGGAAGACCAGGCACTTTTTCTTCAAAGTCTTTTTTCCATTTGGAGAATTTAGTGTTTCTACCCCTTTCTGTTAAATATTCCTCTCAGTCTTAAAAACAAATCACAGCAAAGATTAAGCAAATATGTAGTGAATAATTGATGAACATCTTACTTGTGAACCTTGAATTTTAGCCTTTGTAGCACTTGTTACTTGTTAGTTTCTATAGAGCTGATACATTAGACAGACCACATCTTCTCCCTTACACCTCCACAATTCAGCCTTTTCATGTAAAACACTCATTAAAAAAATGGAGACAAAAATAAACTTATACTTGACTTGATAGAATAATATTGGCCTGTGACAGCAAGCGTTTTTTGTTTTCAGAACTATCTAGACTCGTCAACTTTTTCCATGAAAGTATATCTACCAATACAAAGCAAATTTAAAAAAATCTAGAATTTCCTCTGTGTTTTGAAACATTTAAGATATGAATTACTGAAATGTGAATTAATTAGGAACTGTTGAAAACTAATAGTATATTTTTAGCATTATTACCGTGACATCAGGCCCATTCTTCTAAGGAAGCTATCTCCATTTTCAATATCGCATTCTTTAATATTGTTGAGCAGAAACTTCCTGAAAAAGAATGATATTTTTTTCTCATCTGACAAGAATGGATATACTAAGTATAATTATAAGTATAAAAATGTATACTCCCAAGCATTTCTAAAGTGCAACTACAAAGTTTTGATATGGCTAATGTTAAGCAATGGAAATATAATTTTTCCAGGAGCGAAATATGAATGAAAGTATAAATGCCATAAATACRACATAGAATACAGAATTCTGTTCCAACCATTACATCTGTCTTGAGGCAGTCACTTAAGGACTGTCACCACTGATGCCTTTAAAATTCCTAGTTAAGAACTAGCTCCATGGGATTATGAAAGTCACAGATTTACATTTACACTGAGGTCATTTTGAATTATATGTGTTTGAATCATATTAATGGCATATCTAGAATAAGGTCTATTCTTAAAACAGTAGCATAAAGTATTTATTAAATTCCAATGACCAAAATTCATTTAAACACTTGAAAAATATTTCTCTTCTGCACTAATGTACAAAATAATTACTACTATCTGATCTTTCTGCATTTCATATTTCTTGAATAGTGATGTCCACCTAATAAAAAAGCAGAGGAAACAAACAACAAAAAAATTACAACCTTTATTTTTTCCTAGTAAAACACATAAGTAGTAGACAGCAGGCAGTAAAATCCATTGTAAAAACTTTCCATTTGGAGAGCATTCAGCTTGGAAAGCCATTGCAGACTCTTTCTCTTTCTCTGCTCTCTTCAGAAGCTTTCTCCTAATTTCCAGATTCTGCCACTTGCAGGCAGCTTATATTATTTTTTCATGTGCAAAAATTGTCATTTATCTAAAATAGCTCTTCTGTATGTGTTGTACTCCTACTTTATACACAAACATTTTCAGCCTTCACTTTCTTGAGTAGAAGAAGCCACACCATTCTAATATCCTCCTCACAGAAATGTTCCTTTTATTATTGTTTTTTCTTTCTTTATATTTGTCATAGGTGGAGGTCATATTTCTTTCATATGTCTGATTATGCCAAAATTTCCAAAGAACTCAGATTTTTAGGATGACTTGGTTGACACCTTCTCACAGTTCAGCTACAATGAGGAGTATTCATAAAGTTTCTCTGGAATTCATTAGGGGAGATTTAATAAAGAAGGATAATTTTCTCTAGACATAATACAAGGCTAAAGACTATAGGCAAATTAGTCTTCTAGGACAAAGCCGGCTTCAGTAATATGTAGCTGTGACTTATGTTACGACTGCAGCTGAAGGGCTCAGTTGGCATTCAGTGTGGCTCACGTAGGCACTACTATTGGCGAGCAATCCAGTCCTATCAACCGAAGTTATAAATTCCCTGCAACATCCACAGTGGGAGAAGGGTGTGCCCAAAGACCTCTAGGGGACAGATGAGGTTGATTTAAGTGTGGGGCATTCCTTTCTCTCCTGACTGTATTGGAAACAAGCAAGAAAAGCTAGGAATTGATTTTCACAGAGGGTATAGACTACTTTATTCTGAGAGGGATTACCTAATAAATCTAAAACAAGATGGACTTTTAGAAAAGTAGGGAGCAGCACTCTCCTTTCTCCATTTGCATTTGGCCAGAGTTTGAGACCCTCCCTTCTGCTGTCTATCACTTGCCTTCAGGCTATGAATAGTTAGAAAATGGAAGGAAAATGTTCTTAGTATTCACGCTTAGAGGGAATTTTTTAGGGTAATTCATTGAAAAACTTGTTAAACTTTGTGGACATTCATATTAGTCTCACCCCAAAGATGTAAGGGGCCAGGTAGAAACTGCTCTGTCTAGTACCAAGTACTAGTAGTTAGTAGATCAATCCTTGTAAAGTATGTACCTCCATTTTCTGTACATGGAAAATGGTGGATGCCTTTACAGGCTTCTAGAAGGAGATCCTTCAGTTTGTCTTGAGTGTCTAAACTCGTTGATTTAGTCAAGTTCATAAATTAGGTGGGATTTTTTTAATTATGTGTAATTCAGACACAGATTTGTATCGAAATAATCAGCTAGACATTGAAAATAACCAATTACTGAGAATTTTTTTTTTCTTCACAATTAATCTGCCCACTTCCAAGCAATTAAGTTTTCCAAAGCAATGTCAGCAGTATTCATGGATGGATGGAATTCATGGAAGGATTCATGGAAGGATTCATGGAAGCTGATCACAAACTTAGCAGTCTGATGACTGATGCTTTTATAATAAATAAAGAGAAGGATGATCCCAGAGGCATGGTGTAATTCCAATAAATCTGCAAGATTTCTTACACCACCTATTGATCAGCAGCAGAGCAGTCATGCAGCCAAAATGTATCTTTTCTTTAAAATATGTGTTATGCTAAAAAAGAAAGCATGAACTCTGTAAATGATCAGTAGGTCTAGAAAATCCCCAGTCTCATTGAAGATGGTCTACATTTTCATGCCATTAAAATTGGTTGTAGAACTGATTGAGAACTATTCTTTACAATTTAATATAGAGAATAASCGTCAGTCTGGGCTTTACTACTGCTTAGAGTGATTGCAATGACAAGTTTTGGTCAGTGTACAACCCTTTGGATATCATTTTCTGAACTGTGTTTTGTTCTTAAGAATAAACATAATTTTGGAAATATATCCATGAAAAGGCAGTGTTTGTAAAATACTAAAGGGTTTTTTTTTGTTGTTTTTTTTTTTTAAGTTACAATAATTCTGTGTTGTAGTGGATAAATAGATAGTAGTTGCAGATCTGTGGCTCCATTAAGCTCTATTGAGCCCAGCAGGGCAGAAGTTTAAGTGTGTCTCACCTTTTGGATTTCTCTTTTTGTTGAGAGAACATATGCAGAATCACATTTTTAGTATAAGCATAGTAAGTCAAAATTTTTAATTGTGTAATTTCACAGTTATCTATTTTGTTTATGAAAACTATAAGGGGATGCAGATGATATTTTATTAGGAACTAATTGCTGCTCTACACACAAGAATCGCAAGTAGAACATTTTAAATCCAGATTAATATACATATTTTTTAGATAATCTCTAGAGATAGCTTTCAGAATCTCTCTCCTCCTTCAATCAGTTGAAAGTACTAATTAATACACATTTATATATTTACTAAAACTGCAAGTAGAGGACCCTCATTTACCATGAAAAGAGTTATTGCTCTCCACTTTGAGAAAATTGAGTAAGACAGGACTCCATGATATATATTTACACATGAAACTTATACTTACATGGATTTGCTTAAGAATCTCCTCTAACCCAACATTCATTGTCAATGTCTTATATTTCCTGAGTAGACCTCTATAATGTAGATCTTAAGAGGCACAGCTTGATGTCATAAAGCCTGTTATATACAGAAATCAGTATACTACAGGTGCAGTGTATGATAGTTGTTTATTTCCTGCCCCCCCCCCTTTTTTTAACTTTAACTTCGTATTTCAGAGAATAAGGGACTGGTGAATAAAATAGATGGGTTTTAATTTTTAGAGTAAAATAATCCCAAAATTTAGGCTTAGTATATATATTCCCCATTCTTAAAATGTTTCCAAAGATTGCTCAGTTTATTTCTGGGATTTGGCAAGCTGGTCAAAAGTTTAATATTCCCTGATTTTTGTCAGTATTGTTTTGTTTAGCTGTTTAATATTTCTTATAGTGTGACTTTTACTTGGACTTAGTAAGTTTAGTAATACCTATTATATTTGAATTATGTAATGCTTTAAAGTACTCTGGTGGAGGATGAAAAGAGACATTTTTCAGTAATGACTGTTCTCTCCCTGTAATTTTTGAATTGTTTAACTGTTGCTTCTCTACTTTAGGATATATATATATATATATATATATATATATATATATATAAGCAATTCAGCTTATCCCTGAACCAACCTGTCTCCATCCAATGTCAGTTACAGAATGTATCTTGTCTCAGTTTTGCTAAAACACTATTTCCTTCACAATTTAGACTAAGGGATCATTTGAAGGAGGTGAACTAAGACTAATGTGTATGCAAATTAAAAGGAAAAACTTTAATTGCATTTAGAAAATGAAGTGCATGTCATATGCTGAGGGAGTAGATATTAGTAGGTAGATGTATTTGGATATCTGATTGAGCTCAGACAGCAGTCATACACCAAAGCAGAAAACTACACTAAAGGAGACTTATATCTTAACCATTGCCTGTGTAGCATACAATGTTTAAAAACAATTTAATTCTGACAGTTACACAGCAAATGGAACAAGTTACATCCTTTCAACTTGTTGTGTTTTCTCCTATATTTTTTTTCAGAATTAAAATTAAAAATAAAAGCTTTTCCATTGACATGGCACCAGAAGCATTCCTATCAGAAGAAGAGCTGGGTCTAAGTTAATCTAAATTACAGTGAGTCTAAGTGATTAATGAATAATTACATTATTTTAACATGCAAAGATGTTTGTATGTTGAAGCATGGTAGTTTTAGGCAACAGTTCCTATTTATATAGCAAATTACGAAATTTTAGGATAAATTTGCACACAGAGATGTTGAAAATTATCTCAGGATTGTGAGGATATGGCATACACAGCTCACAAAATGACAGGATGCTTAGTTGCTCAAAGAAACTTACTCTTTGTTCAGGAGATCTTAAAGCACTGTCAACATCCCTGTTTTCTATTTTTCTAACACAGTACAGCAGTGAGTATCAAGCCACAGTAATGACGACTGTCTTGGTTCTCACTACATCGTGGACATGGAGTACCTAGAGCTGAAACATGGACTCCAAGGGCTGATTGCCCTTTCTGGTATTTTGGAGAGAACCTTTTCTTGGATCAGCACAAAATGGCAATAGGTAGCACAAACAAGACTGAAGTAGAAGTTTTATTTATTACCAAAAGGGTTCAATGCTAAAACTTAAAGATATGAATTTAAGCTCTGCTCCTAATAAAAATGGAAATATATATTTATATATTTAACTTTGAAACATACAGTTTTGACATCAAGTCAACTTTGTTGCAGTGTTGACAGAGCACATACGCACATTAATTAACTAACTACCTATCACTTTGGTAGAAGGAGGGTGACATCACATCATTTTTACCAATAAATCTATTCTTTGGGTATTTGTGTCTTCTGCATTTGTTTAAGGTTATTTCTATTAGAACTGCTTTTGTTTCTTTTGTTAGACCTTTACATACCCTAAAGGTACTAGCCTTCAGGTTTTAATAGGGCAGTTATGAAAACTCTGACCCTAAACTCCATATAATAGACTGAGCATCCAAATAGGAATGAAATGACTCCTCATAAAGTCAACGGGAATAATACCTCTGCTATGTCTGTGCTGCAGTTTGAAAATGAGGGTGAACATTGTTGAGCAGCTGACATGCTAGGCAGGGAATGTGTAAACCATGCGGGTAAAGAGCTTTTAGAGTAGCCAACACAGCGCAGGCCAAGAGAGCAATCTTTAGCACGGGTTTACACAGTTTGTTCTGAATTCCTGACAACAGCCGAGCACTGCAGCGACAGCTGCTCCCGCTCCTTTCCACTCTCCTTGCAGCCACTACATAACCTCTCGCAGCTGCCCTGCATCTTCACATAGCATCCACTGTACATCAGCTGCAGAGGAGGCATGGCATGCTTTCAATTTGAGCTGTCAAAACAAGGCAGAAGGGGAGGGGAAGGGTGCTAAAAAAGCAAAGAATTTTCATTTTATTTGTGCCTTCCTCAGTTATTCCATACAGCTATGGAAATGTTGATAGCTGGGCCAGTCACACCTATCCATCCAAATCATCCAGCTTAAATGATGAGCTTCATGGCTGAATCCTTTTTATAGAGTGATATTTTTCTCAATTAATTCTATGCATTATATTTGGATGTTTAATATGCTGGCAGATATGGTTGCCTTCAGCAAGGAATGCAGCCAAGTAGATCGCACTGGCACAAACAATACTACTGTATGCATTAGCTGTCTTGGTACAGGCAGGGCAACCTGCTTTCTTGTGAGCATTTTACATTTTTTGTATGTTCAGGCTAAAGTAGCCTTGGGAATAGGAGCCAAAATCTGTTCTTAGATCTAGATTAATTGGCACTGCAAAATGCATTCCCATTCTGTCATTGAACTTTAGATCAAACTGAAATGGAATAGGGGATGTGGACCATGAGTGTTGTTGTTTTTTTTAACATAATCATAGATACAAATTTTGTTTTCTTTTTGAAGATGCACCATATGTCTAAGTTTTGATATAAATCTGTTAAATAGGAGACTCAGACATTTCAAAATAGGTAAATATATCCTCATATGGTAAGTCTTTGAATGTGGAGTGCCACTAATCCTTATTCCACCATTACACAAAGCCACTAGTTATTTCTCCTTGTTTCTCTGCCCCACTACTGACCCTTGAATTACATTCAAGGACCACTTAAAGCAGTGAGGAGGCAGAGTTCAAAGAGCTTTGATAGTCTGCTCATCAGTTTGGCAAAAGAAATCATTCTGCACCCAGCTCAGGGCTGCTAGGGAAATAATCTGGCAATTTGGAACAGATTTTGATTGTAATTGCATCACAATGAGGAAACCATGTTGTGTTTTTACTTTATTTCAAATACAGGAGCACAGAAAATAATAGTTTTCTGATTTTTTTTTTCCATCTTTGAGTTCCTTACTCTGAATGGAATTTCTTAAATATTACAATATTTGCAAAATGTACTGAGAAGTAATCAATATTTTCCTCAGCTTCCTTTACTTTTAATGCTAAATTGGTTATCATATTACTAAGGGAAATTCACCATTAACATTACGTTGCCAATTTACAAGGACCTTATTTATGACTTCCTATATAAGTGAAATGGAATAAAAATGCAGCATCCCAAGGGTAATCTGACTGTAATGTTGCTCTGACTGAACTATGAGTCTTCTCTTGGGAATTCTTTGCCTCCAGGAGTATCTAGAAGGATGGTAAACACTCTTATATAGTGGTTTATTACAATTATGTTATCCATCAACCTGTTCCAAGAAAGAAATAACTTACACAGTTACACACTTTCACAGCTACAATCAAAGTTTGATTAGGTTGTAAGATCCGAGGAAACATCTTACTCAAATTAATAATCTCAAGAAAGCAATGGTGTGGTGCTATTCTTATTGGTAAAATCGCCTAATTAGTACATCAAATAGGCACTTAGACTTTCATTAGTTCTGTGCTACCCCAATTAGAAGCAGCAAAGCTCTATTTATGTAAAGTTAGTTACGCAGCTACACCACCAACAATGTTTTCTATGACAGCTGTTTATTCAGTTATGGTCATCATAAGTGCTTTTCACTATTTATAGTTATTATGCCAGTTGTACGTATAATATTGTGGATCCCTTTCAAGCCATGTTTTTTCCACTTCTTTCAGATGCCTTAGGTTCACTAGGATGTTTCAGATGGCTCTAGGTTCCTTTATTTAGGCAGCTGAATCCTAAGTGTCTACAGTCCCTATCTAGCAAATGGAGTCAGGTAGGTGGCTTTGAAGACCTTGAGAGGTCTTCTAGAGAGGAGGTGTATGTACTTATGTTAGGACAGGCTTTCTGTATAGATCTTCAAGGCATATACAGTACTCTGTTCATTATACAAGTACACAAACTTTTAAAGTTTGATTTACTTAGCCACAAACAGGCATCCAGTGACATTTGAGATGCCATAGGGTATCCTGCCTGCTCTTCAGTTGCCAGAAGAGTGTGCTTCTCCAAAGTAATTGGTCATATCTGTGAGCCCCAGACAGATGTGTTGAATACCTGAGACAGCTACATGGCTGTGTTTAGTTATCTCAGTCTAGCCCTTACTTTTTCAGGACTGCTTCACTGGGCATCTAAAATCTAAAGATGAGGTACATGTGCAAAATTGTTCTGTATATCAGTCTTAACTGTCTTGCTGAAAAGTATTAAATTCTCCTTGCAACTTCTGTTTCCCTTTAAATGAGGATATTAATAATTTCAACAAAACCTTTTAATTTTGTATAAAATATATTATGAAATAAAATTTATTTTTTTCTAATATTTTTAAGAGTTTTGTTTTCTGCATGGCTTAGTTTTTGGACAGCAAATTTTAAAAATTTCAACAGGATCAGATTATTAGAACCTGTGTAGCACGTAAACTCTGATGAACTTCTAAAGTGTGTCTCAATTAGACTCAAGGACAACAGAGGTAACTATAAACTATGTTGTCTTTCAGATAATTCTTTCTAATTGTATCTACTCAACAGTATCAATATACTCTTCTGTTAAGATTACTCTCCTCCCTGCCGCCCATACAACCTCTTACAGTTTAAATAGAAATGAGGAGATTGATCTCAGCAATGCACACTACTGATCTAAATAACTAACAATAGAAGATTTATTTGAGGCTTCTTTGAGGCTGACATGACATGAGGTTATTATATCAGATATGGTTATTTTAAGGCTCTCTTCCCTTTTTACTCTTTAAATACTGATGATGATATGTGATACTGATGATGATGAAATCAATTGTGGTTGATTTTTGATAGTTACCAGCTCATTGTAACCTGCATTTATTGGGCTGCTAGAGAGAATAGTGTCAAATTAAGATGGGATGATTGTTTTCTCCAATTTATGTGCTCTTTGACAAGCTGATATTCCTTTATGGAGGGACAAGAAGGAAAATAAAAAAAAAAAAGAATTTTTCAAATTTTCTTTTTTCGTTGAAGAAATATATATATAKAGAGAGGTTCTCCCTGGTGGAATAAAGGTCTACCAAAAGAGGGAGTATTTTGTTGCCTCAGGGATGGACTCTTCCCATTAGAATACAGGTTTGAGACATAATTGATTTAAGAGACTTCATCATTTATTGACTACTAAGAAACAAGTAAATCAATTAGCTAATCAATAATATAATTAACAAATAAAAACACCACTATTGCCAATTTGCAGTTATATAATTTTGCATACTGTAACAAACAACTTAGAAGATACTAATTATTACTTTTAAAACTTACAAATCACCCACAGTTACTACTGAATTACAAATCTGTCACCCCTCCCTGTCATACTACTTAGCATCAGGGTGTAGGTCTACACCTCTTTATTCCACCTTCCCACACAGTCTTTTGGACATAGAGCTGATGGAGAGTTCAGTGCATTGTCCAAGGGGGTTCCCTCTGATTGGCCTGGGTTCAGGCCTTCACTATGATCTCTGAGCACCCACATTTTTCAGAAGACCAACCACCTTTTGTTCTTTAACAGATTTCATACCTTATCACCCTTTTTTTCCATTTCTGGAGACACTTTATCACCATCCTTGTAGCTCCCTTTCTCCACCCAAACTCCTCCCAAGTAAACAGTCTGCTCCTAATTTCCTTTTCCTTGTTGGTCCCAATTCTACTACAGCCACCATACTCAAATTTGGTGTTTCCAACATCATTCCTTAGGCAATCTTTGCTTTATACAATACTGCTGAAGTGGTATTGCTTAGATACAGGTGACCTTGCAAGACTCTGCACCCCAAAACTCCACTGCAGTTATTTGGTTCATACTGACAAAATATTGTCAATCTTGCACACTTTCTGAGAAAAATAATTCTACTTTAGTCTTGATTCCTCTACATAGTTCCAATTAAGCACACACAGTTTCTTATTTTATGCACAGGGAGTCTGCATACCAGGGTGGTAACATGTTTTTCACACTCTGGTTTTGTGCTTATACAGAATTTACTCTTGAATTGTTTTAATCACCCTCTTGGTTCCCTACAGAGGCCTCAGCCTTATGGGGCTTGGTGCTCCGGTGGGACCTCTTGCTCACAGATTTGAGTATTTATGTCTCACCAGTTTAATATAAAGACTTCCATCTGCTGGTGCAGAAGTATCTAGGAATGTATGTGCTGCTGAACAGGTGGAGGGGTCGAAGGTAGCAAAGAACAAAGAGATAGCTGATCCATTGAGCTTCATTTCTACTACAAATGATTTTCAGGACTGTGGGAGAGTGGGGATAAGGGAGGGATACAGCAAGCTGCAATCACTGTAATTCCTTCCAATGGATGCTATGTAGGTCGCAGCTACGGCTGTTGTAAAGAAGCTCTGCAACAACAGGTGAATGACAATATGACGAGGTTATGGCTATGATTACAAACTTGCGTGCATGCGGTCCAAAATGCAGTTTAAAGGGACAGATCACTATGTTTGGCATTATTTGGTCTCTCTTTTCCCATTCTCTACGTGGTGACACATCAAGTAATTTCCTTCATTCGAACATGAGCAACTCCTTCATTTGAAGGAGAAAAAAAACAACAAATTGTGATCTTGTGAAAGTACAAGCAGGAGAGAAATTTCTAAGCACTGAGAGTAGTATTCTCACTGCAACAATGAGGAAAGGCTACTTTTTGACAGTTAGACAGACAATCCATTCAGAGTTTTTTGGTTTTTTTTTCATAGATGGTCCAAAAAACCCAAAATTTTTCACAGAACTATATCAGTGTAATTGAAAACATCAGTGATTTTTCACATTCAGGATAGAAACAGGAGAAAGATAAATATCTACCATTGTTTGTAAGGTCCTTTTCTAGTTTATGGAAGACCCATGATTTAGATTCTTCTTCTAGCTGAAAAAAGCAGGAACTTCAAACTGGCTTTTGCACAGCCTGGGTCCAATGTCTTCACCACTGTTCAGGAAGGAAGAAATGAGCAGAGTCACTGGTGGTGCAAACTCTTCCTCCTCTCTTTGTCCCAGTACACCCAAACTTTCACAGTAATTTGTTCTTGTTCCAGTGTTGAAGGGCATATGATACAAAATGCTTGCATTTTAGCAAGCCATAATTTTTAACTATCAGTCTTTGCTGTGAACAGATAGGGGGTGAAGGAAAGGAAAAGAAGTTAAGGAAAATCCTAAAGGTATTAGAAACAACATACTTCAAAGATATTTAATTAAAGAGTAAGGTATTTTCAGTACATCCAGGCAAAAAGTAACACAACTCAGAGCCCTATGCATAAAAACTTTGTCAGGTTAGCCCACAAAATCAGAATTTGTCCATATACAGATTAATTTGTGAATTATGTAGCAGAGACATTAAAGCTAGAGAACATATTTTTCTTCCTATCTGAAATTCAGACACACTGTTAGTATTCTTGCGACAAGCATGGCACATGAAGAAGCAGAGTTTAAAAAACTCTAAAACAACTAAAACGATGTAAGATGTGCAACACACTCCGAATACAGGCGCAAAAAATGGGCACAGTACAACAACACTACAGACCCACCAAATAAAGCTCCCATTAGTCTGATCCTTTACTAAAACAATTAAACAAAACTAATATAAACTCCAATCTGACAAAAAATAGGATACAGTTCATTACAGTATATTTATGATTCAGAAAAGCCTAGCTGGTACATTGATGAACATTGTATCAAGTGGCATGAGATGGTAACCTAACAGTTATGAACTGAAGGAAAGGTCCCTCAGTTTTTGTTGTTGTTATTTAGTAAGATTTTTTAGCTGGGAGTAGAGTTGAACTTTTTCTCCTCCATTTTGGTTCTCTTTTCTTTATTTTTAATTCATTGGGTTTTTTGTAGTTTAAGTATCTTTCTATTTTACACTTCTCTAAACATAATGCAACACCAAGCATGTTTGCAGTTACAGTGATAAATCTTTTAAGCATTATTAATACAGGTGTCACTCAGATAACACCATTCAAAATGCAAGCATAAACTGCCACACTTCAGCACAGGGAAACAGATAAGGCCCTAAGCAGAAGGTAGTGATGTTACTATTA
The DNA here is from genome assembly GCF_003343035.1 of Apteryx rowi. NCBI lineage: Eukaryota > Metazoa > Chordata > Aves > Apterygiformes > Apterygidae > Apteryx > Apteryx rowi. Next base: position 10,309 of record NW_020450793.1, on the reverse strand, counting down.
TCTGTGGGCCTTGGAGAAGCAAAGAGAAAAGTAGTTTATGATACTGAAGACACTGAGCATCACTGATTGAACTTTGCTGAATCACTCAGATATCAGACTGACTGTGTCAAAAGTCTCAGTTGCACTGCATTATTCAGAGCTCCTGCCACAGTGAGGTTCACTGCCTTGCTGCATCGACTGTGCAGTAATGTTCCCTGGGCAGGAACTGTTGAATTATGGTGCAGAGAACAGGACACGCTTTTCAGGCCATCATTAAATCTCTCTACTTTGTTCCCATCTCTTCCCAACCTCTTTGAGGAGCAGAATTTCAATGAAGAAAGCGGAACCATTACTTAGCAGGACATAGCAAGACTTTCCAGACAAGAAAAGGAGGGGAAGAAGCAATGCAATTCAGTGATAAGGCATCAGTGAAAGAAGAATCAGATCTAGCCACAGATCTAGCTTTCCTTTTTGCAAATAATGGGGTGGCTTAACAATTTCCTCCTAGCATGTCCCTCCCCTATTCAAGTCTATTATCTTTGACAAAGCTTCAGGCTGTGGCCTGGGGACAGATCTATTCTAGGAATTTCAGAAGCAGCAGCTATAAGTAAGCATAGCCAGCATAAAATGTAGGCGAGTTGGTGTGCCTTAACTGTTAATGAAGGGAGAGTTAAGAATTTCACAAGAAGTTCATGTATGAAAGACATACAAATTCTGAAGTTGAAGAAAAATCACACAATATTAAGTAAGAAGTTTTCTATGTTACCTTTTTGCAGTTCTCTGTCAATAGTAAAGCCTGCTAAGCCTTGTTATACGAAAAATGTGTCTTTTAAACAAACATATTCATTTGATTCATTCATACCATTAGAGTTGGAAAATTTTTGAAAACTGATTTCCAGAATGAATTCTCACAACTTTTCTTCTTTGCTGGCATAGAACGGAGACTAGATGTTTACAGTATGTAAAATAAGAGGAGTTGTACTGAAAAAGACCAAAAGTCATTCTAGTGTGGTAATCAGTCTCTGACAATACAAACAGCAGATATCAAGAGAACGGTGTAAGAACAAGGCAACTATATACTGTTATATTCTACCATCTTTGGACATTCTTTGTTTTAGAGACTTCTGACTCAGAAGCTGTAGTCCCGCTATTCTGATTTTGTGTAATCATTTTTATTAACTCATATATATGCATTTGGCATTCAAGTATCTTGAGGATGGAATGGAATTCAGCTGTGTGTTGTGTCAAATAGCGCTATTTTTGTTTGTTTTTAACTTTAAAAACCTCACTTGGTCCCCTAATTCTTGTGTTACAAGAAATAATGAAGGATCTTTTTCCTGCTTATCTTGTTTCTTTCAATTGTTTCCTAATTCATTTTAATCTCATATCATATTGAAGCCCTAATGTACATCCAAATATCCTTGTTGCCTCTCTTTTATTTTTTTCTAGTTTTACTAAATTACTTTTGAGATGGCATGGTTGGAATTCAAGGATGAAACAAGAAAATACAGAGTGGCATTAAACTGTTCTCTATTTTCTATTTCTTAASTAGTAATTCCTGATTTTTACGTCCTTTTTGCTGATGCCAAGTATTAAGCATATGTGTTCATAGAATTTTAAAATATCTTTCTGAGGAATAATAGCTGATTTTGACTACGTCTATATTGCTCAATGAGGTAGAACCACAGAAAAATTCCTGGCCCAAGAAATAAATAATATAAAAAAACATATCCACAATCTGTATGTCACCGAAATCGGGAGAAAAACTCCTYAACACCAATGTAGCATTAAGAAGCAGGCATCCTCTTTATTACGGCGCCGGGTACACAGGGGATAGCTCCACCCAACGTGCACACCATGTGTCGCATCATCTAAAGTTTATATTGCTCTATCATATACATATGCATTAAATTTCCAGGAATGATTATACATATTCATTCTATTTCCTAGAACTAATTACTACATTTACATAATCATTACGCATGCGGTCTGAGTCTCTGGGGGTCTTCTGTGGGGGTCTCTGCTGGCCCCTAGTGGTGTCAGAAGAGGTGTCACTCAGCATCTTGCCATGAACTTTGCTCTACTTTTCCATACATGGTCTCAACTTGACTTGCTTCCTTGTTTGAGAAAAGCTGTCTTGGTCCTAATCTTGGCTCCAACTGGCTTCTGCTGGTTTATCTGTACTTTCTCAGGATGTATCAGTCCCAGCTGCACTGGTGTCCTTGGGTATGTTTGTCTGAGGCTCCTGTTGAGACTCCTTCTTGTCCGAGCTGGTAACAGTTCCCCCATTCCCTCCCCCCCTCCACACACACCCCTTTGAGACTCTTTCCTGTCTGGGGCCTTTGGTAACATGTAGAGCTGGCATCATCTATAGAAGATTTTTTCTTTAAAAAGTTCCAGAACAGAGATGGGAACGAGTTAACGGTTAAGCAGTTTGAAAAGTCAGGGTTACAGTGCTTCATCTCATTGCTCCTTCTTTAACTACTTAAAAACAGCTTTAACTATATAAACGCAGTTTTAGAGTCTATCACTATGTTATTTGAAAAATATTGTAAAGTTAGAACTCACTATTCCTGCTATTCATCCCATTTTATGCACCACTTTACAGGTATGAAAAACAGTGCAACTTTCAGTACAGATTACCATAGGGCTCCATTAATGCTTCTTTTTGTTGCAAAACTTGTCCAATCTTACCCTTTGTTTCCCACAATCTAGTTATTAATCTGTGAGAAAGCAATACAGTTTACATCTAATAAATCTTATAACAGTTTAATTCCCTGAAGTGTCATAGGAGATTAACTTTCAAAGTCAAATTCTTTTTGAAAATCCAACTTCCTTTTATCAGTAATATCAGGCTTACCTAAACACTCATTGACTCCTTCAAAGCACTCTAAAAGATTTTTAAGATAGAACTTCTTCACACAAACCTGTGTTGACTTTTTGCCTATATTATATTTCTCCATTTATCTAAAATTCTGTTTTGTATTATAGTTTAAGGTAGTTTTCCTTATTTTAGCTACCAGTTTGTTCCCCACATCCATGCTGAAGTCTTTTCTAAAGACTGTTTCTTTGCTTGTCTCCTTCCCATCCTCTGAAAAGAAGGCCCGTTTAGATGATGGGTAACAAGTTAATAGTTTGGTAATTTCATATTTGATTTCATTTAGAACTCTTGATTGAAATAATTTAGTTCTATTCATTTTATTGATTTGTTCTACAGTATACTATTAACATGTCAATGTGCGGCTTTTTCTTAGATTCTCCCCTATAAAGACAGAATGTGGAACAAGAATATCCCTAAACTCCTCGGCTGTGAATGCTAATACAACTAATTCATTTAGCTTTTCTATTATGTTTTATCTTTCCTTTAGTGTTCCATTTTTGAGATGATCATCTATCAATCAGCCTTGTCAGCTTTCTGGCAAATTTTCTATTTCTGATGTGCTGGAAGAAGTTTTTAATATTAGTTTTAATGCCTATAGCAAGTTGTTCATGAAAATCTTTTTTGTACAGCCTTATTATAATTTCACATTTGCCTCGCCAGATCTTATGTTCCATTTATGAAAGAGAATATTTTATTTTTTAAAATCTGCTGTGTTAGGTATGTAACTATTTCAACTTCTTTCTTATTTATTTATTTATTGTGGTCCTTTTAAAAGTCATTGTTAACTTTTATACAATTACTCTGAACCACTGTAGACTTTTTCTCTTGTAACCGTTTTACTTTGTAAACATATTCTAACGAGATTCTAATTTTGTCAATATCTCTGTGGTAACTGAATATGTTACAAAGAGGATTCTATTACTAAAATTAAAGATTTTCTGAAAATAAATGCTTGTATGATCAACAAGCAATATATACTACTATGATACTTCTAGGAAATTCTTGCACACATATGGGCAGTGTAGATAATATACTGTGAAATAAGCTTGTCTGGAATAAGTGAAAGGAAAAGCCTTTAAAAAGGGTCAGCAAATATTTTTGAACTGTATAAACTAAAAACATAGATTTGGGAAGAAATATACTTAGAAATTAATAACATCAAAACAAATCTTGGAGTATGGCAGGCAACAGTTTCAACTGTTACAAACAGCACATGTATTACCTATGCTTCTGGGGAAGCAGAAACACATGCTGGCAGCTGGCATTACCATTGCATATCACCAATAGGAACTGTAGTTGCCAATGCCTCATTTAAGTATTTTCTCTCTCAGTATTCCTTACTAGCTCTTTTGGATAGAGAAAACTGTTAGCCCCCTTTCTTCCTTTCTGTATTTAGGGCCTTTAGGATAAGACCTAATTGAAATTTATCCACCTGGCAGTAAAGCATTTAAATTTAAGTAAGGTGTCTAGAGCGAATGAGAGAGAGACAGACGTTGCACAGGGTCTTCAGTTAAAACATTTTTTTTTCCCTATTAGCAATCTTGTAAATTAATCTATCATTCTCTATGTGACTCTCTCAGGGAGGCAGCAAGTTTCTTTTTGTAATCTTGCAGGATCTTGCAGAAGTATTCATGGAGAGTCAGAGGGGACCTGGGATGTGATGCAGAAGCAGATATTTCTTCTGGCCTCTGAAGATCCTTTAACGTCTATTGCTTTTGGAAATAAAGTTGCTTGTTTAATAAGTGACTAACCTCGTCCTCCTCACCCAAATCTCTTTTAGGTTCTCATCTAAATAACAGTCAAGTGAAACAGTCTTTCTTGTAAAGTCAACAAAAATTGAATCAGGGAATAACAGTTTCTTCTCTTATGTGCAAGTAGCCCAGAGACAAGAGGACAAGGCTTTTCACTCAGTTATCATATAGAGTAATTGTCTATCACATTTCTCTTATGAAAAAATATTTTGCAGACAGCAAATATCAAGTATGCTTATGAATAATATAGTCAAATTTTCTTTCATTCACAGTCAGTTTAAATATGAGATTTGCTATTAATTGTGAGTATCTGATAAGTTTTTAAAGGCCTTTTTTTCACATTTCTGCATGAGGCCTAAAATCTTCCTTCCTCTAAGGCCACGTTGTGTTTCATTACATTTACAATGTACAAACTTAATTCTCAACTCTATTAAAAGATTTTTTTTTTTAAAGAAAAACAATGTATTCAAACAAGTCTTTGGTAAATGCACTATGAAATTTTAATTCCCATTTCTCCTTATTAAAGGTATGTGGAAATATTGCAGTCTTCTGAGAAATGGATTCATGTAAAACATTTCACTCATGTCAAAAAGATAAAACATGGTAATGTGCACTTGGTGCCGAAGCTAAATGTAAAATCTGTTGAGAGCTTTTGCCTTTTTTCAGCTCATTGTAACATTTCCTGATAAATTTTAGCTAGGAATAGACTTGAACTAGAAATGATATGCTAAAACTGTGATGCGTGGACTTGTGCCAAAATTTATTAAATGAATTTTTAAATTGTCACCTTACTTAATAATGATTTCTAAGATAAGCTGCTGCATTAAAGAGGCTCACTATCTTTGCTTCAAGTAAGATATATTTTTCACAAATTTGCATTGCTCTTTTTTTCCACAAAATTTGAAATTGGGGACATCTGTTACTTCAAGAAATTAAAATGGGATTGATTCTCCTTTTATATCATTTGACCTACCGATATTATCAAGAGAGACTAGCTTGAAAATTTAGGCAGATTCAGAATGCTGGTGTTAGGTGTAAATGTAGCTCCTTGGATATTTCAGGGTAATTCTGGGTACTTAAGTCCTTAGAACCTCTTTAAATTAGTGGAAAACTCTACAGGCATAGAATACTTCTGGGGTTAATGCTAGTGCAAGAGAACCAGTTTCCTTTCACAGACCATCTAAAATTAGCATCCCCGAGTTGCTCTTTCTGTCTACTGATGATCTAACAAGACCAGGGAGACTGTGTTGTGGTGTCATCTTGCTGTGATTATTTTCAGTAGAGGTGCTCAAGCTTCCATGTTCAGTATTTAACAGAAAGTGGGGGTGAATGAGCACTGGAACCAGGTAATAGGCTCAGTACGCCCTTCAGATCCTTCTGGTCCAGGTGTGCCAGTGTGCGCTCAAACTGCACCAAAGGGAAGAGTTGTAGAAGAATTTAGGCCTGCATATGGAAAAAGTTTTATAATATTATTTTACGGATAACAAACCCGTGTTGGCTGTAAGAGTGCTGGCTTCTGTATTTTCCCCCCGAAGCAGTATAGGGAGTTTTGAGTTTGTCTTTTTCTATTTTCTCCTTTATATGAGCCTGTGAAGAATGAAGCTATATTAATCCTGATGATGCAGATTATTCCAAAATCTGACAGGTGAACCCAAAACTCTCCAATGAAATGTTTGTTGGTAAACAAAAAAATGAAAAAATGAAGTTTAAAATAAAAACTTACTGTTATAATATACTTGTTTGGTCCATTTTACCAAACAAAAATAGATGTAGTATGTACGGCATGTCTCCTGATCATCAATTTTCCTGTCTTGGGACCATCTAAGTGAAATCCATGGAAAGAAATCTTACTGCTTTCAATGGTCTTTGGCACACTCCTGGACTGAAATTCAGATTCTAATCAATAAAATATGCTTGATTTCAAAGGACTGGTATTTCACTTCTCATATTGTGCTAGATGCCATCTTCTGCCATCTCTGCTGTTTATGATATATCTCTAATGTGAATCATAAATCTTTAGACTTTTGTTAGCTACCTGAATACAGAGGCATCATGCAAGCCAGTAAAAGTGACTGTAGCATTAGGAACGTGTCCATGATTAGATCCATAGCAATCCTCAGTTTCTGAGTCCATCACATGCTCCAGCTGTGACTGGGCTCTGTGTGCAGCTGAGAGTACACTGGCCTGAGCTCCCTTGGATGGGGGACAGCCAGGAGCCACAGTACCTGGAAGACATCTCTGATTTGGGCAGTAAGGCACAAAAACACATGCGACTAATCTCTGAAGGTGAGTTTAGTTTCAACCACAAAGGTCAGGGGCATTTTTCTTCAAAATGGACAACACATTTAAATTGCACTAAAGCAAACAACTTCTAAAATAATAATGGATGAGTGTCCTGCATAAAGTTTCTTTTGTATTTCTCCTAAGTTAATGCAGTGGACTTTGAACAGTCCGTAAGTATGAGTAAGAATAAATATGTTAGTAGTGAACAACTACCACAGTGGTATTTAGAAAGCAGATTTTAAGAGACTAATGCAGCGTAATTCCTACATTTCTGTTGTTACTGGAGAGCACAGACCAGGATTTTCTGCTTGCTGATTATTTATTGCAGGTTCTGAATCTTCCTAGGAAGCACTTGAATCTTGTGTTTCAGTGCTTTCCTTGATATATTTTTTTTATTTACAAATAGCTTTGTAACAGTGATCTTTTTTCTGTGTTTTTAATACATGATCCTCATTGTATTAGCTTTGAATTTAGTGACATGAATGGAAGTAGAATGTGAGATTAAGATCAGATTTTCTCTTGTAAAAGACAGAAAGGAGGAGGCATAGACATCTTTAACTGCAATTAGCATTGTTAGAATAAAAAGAACGGTACAGGAATATTAGCTAACATTGCTTTTGTGAAACTTTTGTAATTACAAGGGGAAAATGATGCATTACTTGGGTATTTTTAAAGCACTTTTAATAATTAGATATTTATACATCATGATTTCTGTATCCCTTAGGGTTTAATTAGTTTCTTAGCTATTACTTGCAAGTTTTTAATAAGATACTGAACTTTTTGGAGCTTCTCCTAGAAATAATTTTGTAACTAATTGTTTTTGTTTGTTTGTTTGTTTGTTTGTTTCAGAGAAACAAGAATGAGCACAAGCAAATAAACTATGTGTCTCACTTTTCTGACTTCGATATTTATTTTGCAGAATGATAACTTGGTGGTGGCATCCAGTGGACCCACTGGTATTTCAGATTGAATCCAGGAAGCTTACTGATGACAAGCTCACTCAGCTGATAGAATACAATTGCTTTTTGCTAGTGGGAGTTCGCACTTTCACAGGAGAAATCCATCAATGAGATAGAATTCCTCCTGCCGCCTTTCATTGAAGTTGAGAAAACAGTTAGAAAACACTACGCAATGCTCTGTTCATACAAAAAAAAAAAAAAAAAAAAAGTGGTCTCCTGAAACAAAGGTATCTTCCTCAGCAAGCAGATCTGATGTTGTGATATAAGTGGGGATGTTGGAAAGTCAAGGGAAACAAACATTTACACTACTTTCTTGTATAGTCACATCTGTGACTGACAGCAATTAATGCTGAATGAGTCTGGCTTCCCAATGATAGATAATAGGGATATTATTTTAGTTTCAAGATGTTAAAAAAACAAACAAACAATAAAACCAAAAATATAACTCCTTAAACAATTTTTGTACTTATAAAAAGCTTACAATATGAATTAAAAGGAAAATTTTACACATCAAGTCTTACAAAAAAATCAAAATGGTTGGTATTTCCATATCAGTTTCTATGGTATGGAAATTGTGCTTTCTCTCAAGAAGAATATATGTTAGATCAGGAAAAGAAGAGCAAAAAAAAAAAAAAACAGAAATAGAAGTTTCTAAAAAAGAATTAGAACAGCTAAGTCACATGTTATCTATGTGGAAGATATCTCCAGATTGCCAAAAAAGTGCAGTGAGTCTGTAATTGAACTGGAAAGTCCATCTAACTTAATTTGGAGCTAAATGTGAGTAGTTGTATGAATAGTCATGAGTGTAACCATATCTGTAAGATGAGAGTTAAATATTTTTTCCAACACCATTTATTAAACAAGCTGATTTTTTTTTTCAAATGTCTTCATCCCTTTATCCTTGTGTATCATTGACAAAAATTGTCAAAAAGAAGAAACAGAGGTTTCCAGTTGGACCAACATGGCAATACACATAGTTGTTAAAGATGAGGCATTGTAACCAAATCTCCTACTGTTTGTGATATTACATCAGAATGCTTCAGAGCTTAAGCTACAGAACCTGCTGAAGTTACAGACCATGGTTTGTAAGACATCGTTTCAGCAAGAGCACTGACAGAAGTTTCTGCTCTTCCTCCTGTTTCTGGCACTGATTTCTTTCTCACTGACACAATTTGCTGTCCTGTAATTGTGTCAGCAAAATCTTAATAGGATCATGAAGCAAAGCAGATTACTAGAATGATATGGGCAAAAATTAACTTTTACAAATTAAGCTTACTCTTAACTTGAATCAATTCAGTGATTTGATTAACAGTGGCCCATAAAAATGCACATTAATGCCACCAAGAGAAGAATTAACCTCATGGGGCAACACTGAAAAATGTCTTCTTTAGGCAAGAACTTCTTAGTCTGTTTTCATCATCAAACTATGTCCTTGAGGACTGGGATATGACAACCATCTCTTGGCCAATAAACATGTAGTAAGGACTGTAGTAAGTTTTTAAGTTAAAACTTTGAGTTATATTATGAATTAGAGGCACAAATGCCTATCTAGAAGATTCATCTTTTGTGGACCAATATCAATAGGATCATGTAACACATGTTCACAAGTAAGATACATAAATAGCTATAAAAAATGTCCAAGACAGTACCAAGCCTTTCCAGCTGTTCTATTAACTCTTTAGTAGAAGTACACAGTGTTACAGTACTTTACCAATATATATTATCAAAATCAAACCATGGGAAACAGTGGTTCTGCAGAGAAATTATATACTATAAACTCACTTTTTTAAGGCAGGTTATATTTTCAGTTCCTCTTAAAAAAGAAGTTAGAATGTCTCTGTCAAAGAAATCAAGTTTGCAGACAGACAGTTATTTTCCTATGATTCATTTTTCTCTTCTGGTCAAAAATATTGTTTTGTTGGGGGGTTTTTTTGCTTTGTTTTGTTTTGTTTTTCTTGCCTTAAACAAGACTTACGCAGCATTTCTCAAAAGTTTGTGTCAGCTAGACCCATATCCTTTGGGCTATTCCAATAAATAAATTGGATCAAAATCTGTTTTCTGTACTTCAGGTCAACGAGCATAGCACATCTTATTTCTATACTGATAAATGCTCTTGTCCACCAAAGAAGTATAGCCACATTTAGATGGCTCCTAGAAATTGTCTCTAAACTGTACCTGGGAAACATTTGGAAAATTATCTTGCCTGAACCAAAATCCCACTAAAGGTGTCCTAGCAGTTATTATTACAGATTCTTATTGGTCTGTTTGCACTTGTGTCCTGACTCTGCTTAGTATATATAATACAGATTTAGCTTAGTAGTCTTGCTAATACAGTATGGAAGTAAGTACATGCAGAATTCTGGGGCTGGATGATTTCTCCCTGATGATGAATTGTCGCGGTCCGCGGGAGTGACGGGAATGAATCATACGCATTCACAGAATGCAGGTTCAATTCC
>NW_020450792.1:526563-641651 GCF_003343035.1 Apteryx rowi | reverse complement strand
AAAAAGAGAGAAACATTTGAAAAATATCTCGTTCATCTTATTGGATTCAGTAGAAAAAAAAGAAAATTGTCTAAAGAAAGCAAAGCCAAGACGCCCCCAATGGAGTTTGATTTTCAAACAGTTGAAAGACAAAATCAGGTCTGTAAATAATTTGGCAATATATTTCTAACACCATTTGGCCAAGCCTGCAAACCTTGACCAAGTCGTGTTATAGAAGCGATGCCGCTATATAACCGTTTTCGTCGTGTAAATGGGCTGTGCGTAATGGTCGGTTTGCACCAGATTAACACAGTAATACAGTATCTGATCTTGTTTCAAACGATTGCACACGCTAAAGCACCACTGAGCTCAGTGGAGTAAATACCAACAGTCTGAGTCCAGAATAAGGCCTGCTACGTTGATTTCTGGAAAAAAAAAAAAAAAAAAGAAATCCGCAAACATTAAAATTATATACCAAAAATATTATACTAAAGTAGATTTACATATATCTAATAAATATTTCAGTAATAATAAAACTCAGCATAGTAGCAAAAAGCGAGTCAATTTAAAGGCACAATACTTGATCAGTGACTGGCAAAATAATTTGACCTACTGTATCATTTTAAGGCTGTGAAAGGCATACATGTATTATTTGTAATCTCGTGTAAGACCTGTCATGTCTCATTCAGTGCGAGCCTTAAAGTGATTGTAAAGCATCCTTTGTTTCATTTTTGGGTTTTGGGTTTCGATTATTATTATTTTATTTTTTTTTAAGGAAAACAAAATACGAAAACCGGGGTTAAAAAAAAAAAAAGAAAAAAGAAAAAACTTCTTCAAACGGTAATAACCTGTAACTGACTCAACGTCTAGAGATGATTTGGTGCTTTGTATTTTTGTTGATGTTGTTGTTGTGATTTAGCTGAGAATTCTTCGACTCGGTACATTGGGGGAACTGCTGATAAAACTGTCTTGTGTCACCCTCTGCTGTAAGTACATGGCAAGAAACACCACCACAGGAAATTCAAGAGCGTAGCRAGAGCATCGTGGTTTAGCTTAGCGTTCTCACCGCAAGGAGATTCTGCCGCCGCCGAGAACGGCGGAGCGTAGACGGTTGTCTGCGAAGGGTTTACGTGGTTGTCTTGACATTTCCCCCCCCCCAAAAAAAAATCCGCCTGGTGTCTGAACATTTCACATCTCTCGAATTCTGTTTCTGTGCTGAAATCTCTGTTTCGAGTTAAATCACAGGTCGCGCGCGTACCTAATCGCATTTTCCTTTTCGAGAGTATTRCTCCTTTAAAGGAATGTTCCCGTTGCAGGGCGTCTTTTCAATCCCACCGTCCCTCTACTTGGGAGGGGGATAACAACAACAACAAAAAAAGCTATTTTTAAGTGAATACTGTAGTATTTTCTGTGTGTAATCGCAATTTTTTATTCCAGAAATACTGTAACTGTCTAGGGTGCAAAACTCCCATGTTGACCTGTTCTGAAGAGAAGATCAACATGGGGGAGAGATTTTTTAATTATGATTATGGTTTTTTTTTTAATTTGAGGAATCAGTTGGGTTTTTTTTAATTCTAATAGTATTTAAAGAAACTAGTACAAATTTTATATAACAGTTTAAAGAAGCTGAATGCTTTCTTCGCCTGAATATACCTGAAGAGAAACTTTTTTCAATCAGTGATCCTTTGCRGTGTTCTGAGAAAATGTTGGGGATTTTTTTTTTCAGTTGTTTTGTTTTGTTTTATAAAGGAAACTTTTAACTAGTATCTGTCCCTTTTAAGGAGGGCAGGACTCATTCACGCCAAACTATAGACACACGGCAAAGTTTATAAAAAGCCAAATTGTCGCTGGTACTGTAATTCCCAGTCAAACTCCATTTCAGGCAAATGTTTCTGGGCTCTGATTACAACCAATATGATGGTCACATTTTCATGCAAAGGGAGGGATTTTTGTCTTGTCGTACCCTGCCTAAATTCCCTTTATTGTTTATTGTGCACATATATATATATATTTATATATATTTGTGAAGAGCTTGTATTTCYCTTCTCCACTAATTGTGTCCCATAACCGGTCCCTTCTCAAGTGTCCTACTAGCGTTTCACGCTGTTTCTCCCCTAATCAGTATGTCATCTCCATAAAAAGAGGTAATTTGTGAAGTGAACTTGCTGGTCCCGGGTACTGAATAATTTTGCACCACTGCCATGAAAAGACAGAGGTGCCCATCGTCTGACGTCACGCCTGCATTTCTCTTCCCAGAACTTAGAAATTTTTTCTTTTTCTGAACGGACTTACTTCTAATACTAGCGCAGATTTATTCTGGTTGGGTTCCCCAAGGCTCTTGCCTGTTGTAAAGACGCTCCTTAGTCCTCCCATGAGCAGCTCTCACCCACAYGCACACATTTTCGTTGGCATAAGCATGAGAAAGGGATGGACAACGAGTAACCCCACTGCTCCTTGGCGGCGTTTCCTCCACAAAATATCCCAGTCGTTTCCAGAATCTCAAGGAGAGGGTGGCCCTCACCGAATCCACAAACCATGAAGTCTGGGTTGGAGACGCGAGTCCTCTCCTTCACCCCACCAAAAGGCCAGACCCTGCCGCTTTGCATCAGGATGACCAAGTGGGCCAGCAAGCAGAGGCAAGCCCATGGGGAAGCGTGGAGGAGCCCATCAGCACTGTCAGACCCTCTCCTGAGCCTCGGCAGCCCGTCTTCCTGCAGGGATGGGACCCCTGTGATGCTGACCGCCAGCCGCCGGGTCCCGTTATGGGAGCAGAGGGGCAAAACACTCTAGAAGTGACCTTACCTTTCAACGCAGTGCTGATTTCTTGCGGCCAAACCAGGTTGACAAAGGGCTTGACATATCCCTGCTCCGAAGTCCTCCATCCGAGAGGCTCGCAGTACAGATAGGAACGACGGCAGGCACCTCCGCTGAGCGTTTTTCTTCAGACATGCTAAGACTGTTGCATTATGCTTAGTCACACAAGCTGTCTGCCTCCGGTGTTATTCCTTGCTTTGAACGATACCCGCTCGCATCCTAATTCAGCAAAGATTTCCAGTGGGAGCCTGTCTTGACCCTGGAGAACTCTTTCACTTTGAAGAATTTCATTACAGCCTTAATGTAAAGCATGTGCTCTACAACCATGTCGAATGAGTTCGTAGCTCGGTGTGGCGACTACTTCTTCTAGGGATTATCTGTGATTTTTTTTTTTGCCAAACAGCGCCTTTTGCCAAGCCAAAAGCATGGGAAGTAAAATTACCCCAAGCTCTTATTCATGCTAATCCCAATGTCGAGCGTTGAGTCCTCACCTTCTTTTTGCCCAGGGTGCCTTTGCTTTTTGGTGCGTATTTGGGCAGGATGGTCAGTGAGTTGCTTTGCTTTGGCTTGGTTTTTTAACTCCTTGACTTCTTACTGCATGTCTCACCTTCTTGCCTGAAGATATTCTTTGATTTTTTTTTTTTAACTGAATCCATATTTATTCACATCACAAGCTCAGCGGGCAACTTCTCCGGCACATTTGTGCTGCTGGATTTGCTCTGGAAACATCTAAACTAGCCAATGAAGCCATGCCAGGGCAAAGCCGGTGTGCTAGGGCTCCACCAGCCACGCTGGTAAGTTGTTCAGACACCCCCTGGCATGGTTTTGACCCACTCAGACGAGCATTGGGCTCAGGCCCAGCTAGCACAGGCGTTAACACTGGCTGGAGACCATCCCCAATCGGCAGCTTGTACGCAGGCAGCCTGTACCGGCGGTGAAAGCGTTTAATAGTATGGATGTGGCCAGCACTTGTCAGCTGGCTTCATGGCCAGAACAGATCCTGGCAGTCCTTAATTTACTAATAAAGATGTAGCACTCTGTCACAGACCAGAATTTAGGACTCGGTGGAATACAGCAGCTCCGATATGGCGTATTTCTGCTTTCTGCACACCGACTGACAAAGTAGCTTTGTTCTTTTGGCTGAGGTTATTAGTTTTACAAACAACATCACTTATATAATGCTGGTGTTAACTCATCCATCCGTCCCTCCATCCATGTCAGAGGGCTGGCGTGCTAGTGTGTTAGCATCAGACATCTGTAGGCAGCTAATTTGGAGACATGAATGATTCAGACCAGACCAAATCAACAATGGAAATGGAGAAATTACAAGGTCCCTGCCCATGCCCTTGTCATGCTTTGCCGCCCACACAAGGCATTATTCATCCGAAGCATATCCAACCCGAAATGCAGAAGAGGAGCTGATGTTACATAATTGCCAGAGGAAAGTGCAAGCGAGCCACCRATTTCAAATGTAAATATATGTTTGTCAGTGTTTTGGATTGGAGATAATTGTCTGCTTCAGCCTGCCTTTCTCTGCACCTGCCTAAAGTCAGCAGCATTTGCATGTGCTTTTATATAAAGCTGGCTAGATGAAAGAGGACAAAATTAATTTCAAGCTTTAGCCAGTGGTCTATTAAAACACGGCTGATCCTGCTCATGAGGGGAGTGCTACTGTTGGCTTTCAGGGAGTAATCGTCCCTTGCTCTTCRGATTTATTTCTGCACATGCAAGATTCACTTCACAATTTATCCCTGCTCCTCGTACCTACGCAGAAATGCATGAAACAACTGTCACCCATGTACCTGCAGCATGACTAAACCTCCTGCAGAAAATGTGGTCCAAGGTTTGTCCAGCATGATTTCATTGAAGCTCAGAGGTGCTTTGAAAAGGAAAACTTACTACTGTGCATTTGCAAAACCTTTTAGTGCCTGCTTGCTGGGCAGCTTGGGCAGGAGACAATTTGGAAGCTGCCAGAGTCGGTGGAAAATTGTGGAGACAGGCTTTTCTGGGGTCCTTTCTTCTTTTACTGGGTTAGCTTTTCTCTGGATTCTGTTCAGATTGAATGTGGTCATGCAAAAAAATAACAAAACAAACAAACAAACCAAGAACTAACAAGGTCTATGCCAATCCCCTTATAACCGAGGTAGAGGATGTTAGCTGGTAGGGATGATGTGAACTCGGTTGTGCACCCTTTGCTCGCTGAAGCTTGCATGCTGTTATTTTGGCAGTTGTCTAAAGCCCTGGGGTTTGGGGGGGTGGTAGTAACCCAGGGTTATGATTGTTGCTTTATTTTTTTCCTTGGAGCTCAGGTGTATTCTGGTGCAGAGAATCTCAGCCTGGTTTGAATGAGAAGATTAGAGGCTATCCCAAATATACGTGGGCAAACCTTTCACTGTGTGCAAAACACGTTTCCAGACCTTTGGGTACCACGAGAGATTGTCACAATCCGCTTATTTCTCCATGAGCACATTCAGAATTGCTTCATTGTTCTGTTGTGTTTGACCTTGGAAATAACAGTATGGTGACACTTTTCTGTTGTGGTGAGGTTTGAAGTACGGTAGGAGCCTTCCTGCTGAACAAGATACTGCCTGTGGTCAGCCCTTGTTCCTTGCTTGAAGCTTGGACAGTAGGATAACGAGAAAAACGAGATGACGGATAGCTGCATATGTTCCATTGGCTCTTCACTGATGAGGAGGGAGGCAATTGGTGACATTTAAAGTAAATCTGCTTAACCAATCTGGACCTTAATATATACAGATGTCCRCACAGCCCAATTGGAAAGGGTGCCAGCGAGTGGTTTTGTTGACAAAATAATGTGGACARTTGTTTCCTGTTCTATATTTAACAAAACAAAAAATTTGCAAGCAGATAAAAAAACAACTTGAGAGAATGAATATTACTTTCCCACCCTTTGGGACACATGCAGCAAGGCAACTGTTTGAAAACCAGGCACTTTGTAATATGCGGAGTTATTTGGATTTGTGCATTGCCGTGTTTGTCAGATGGTCTTTTACAGCAAGTGTAGAAAGAGGCCACGGTATAAAACTCATTGCAGACTTCTGGGTGACAGGACTCCTGGGTTTCGACCCCAGCTCTGCCACGAAGTTGCTGTGTAACCTTGGGCAAGTGATTTAACCTTTCTGTGCCTACAGTTTACCCATCTGTACATGGGTATAATAATATTTACCTACCTCACAGGGGTGTTGTGAGGCTTAAGTAAATGCGTGCGAGAGGTGCTGGAAGTGCGACGTAAAACCACCATTCTTGCTGGGTTTGTGCTGTTATCAGGAATGAGACATAAAGAGGTTTGTTACAACAYGCGGAAAGAAAACCTGCTGCTGCGTGCGCGTGTCGAGAAAGCGATCTTAAGTCTTTTCTCTCCCCAAAAGCAAGGAATGGAGAAAATTGTTGTGCGCCAGCTAAGAGCCTTGCTTTCTTGGTCAAATGTAATAGCACTGTTTGCAATATTATTTTCTTACACAACAGGTGACCTTTCCCTTTTTCCTTTCTGTTTATGAAAACTTGAAATGAAATATCACAAAAGTATTTCTAAACTTAACAGATAACTGATGAATACTTGAATTTCTTTAAAAGTTGCTCTCATCAGCCACGGTTAACGTGCACTAATCTTTCAGTCATCAGCTTCCATCCGAATACAGTGAAAAATTTGCTCACGCTCTTTTGGAATAGCCTAGACCTTATTTGGGAGGCTGCTATACTGTTTGCTGAGGACTCTTATAGGCATGGGAAAACTAGTGTCTCAACTGATAAACATGTGGAAAATCTTGTTTCATTTTGGTTTTGCCTTTAAGTTTCTTGCCTGCCTAGGACAGCACAATAATTGCAGTTTACTTTGTGATACGGTAGCTTCTTTAGACTGTTTCCTTATGCGAGGGGCGAAGTGGGTTGTGAAGGAGTAACCTAGACCCAACACTGCTCACGCGCAACTCTTCTTGAAGTACCCGCTTTCCCGGAGAAAACCTATGCCACATCCAGAGAGACTAGACCAGGCCTGCCTTCGCCATCCTTCCTCAGGCAAAACTTCCCTTGGCGTTAGTGGGAGTTTTGACTGATTATAACGTTTGTCCGCCGGGGGTGGATTCATCCCTGGTTTAACCCCATCAAAGACACGAACCTGGGATAATTTTCTTTAGAGCGAGGGAAGCCAGTTCATTCCTCCAAATATCGCCACTGGTCAGATAATTCGGAAGGGAAAAAAGCGTGTCAGAGAAAGCCTTTTTTTCTGTTTTTGAGCCAAGTGTTTTGACTGTCTAAGTGTTCTGACCATTATATAGTGTCTCTTTTGGAAATGCAATGCGAGGCAAGATTTCCTGCTGCCTGTTAGAAAAGCTTTTTGATGTCTGCTCATGCRCTCCTTACTCAGGCAAAACTCCTGGGTTTTTTATTTTTTATTTTTTGTTGGGTCTTGTTTTCTCTCCTGAGTAAGGACTGTGAAATCTGGCCTGTTCTGGATAACTGGGCAGTGTTTCAGGAGGCCACTGTATTTGCTAAACCAAGACTTGCCTTGGATGAAGCAAGAATGAAGCTAGGAAACCTTCCCCTTCCACCTCTTAGTCTGCCCCTTTTCTATAGCCATCATGGGCAGATAGTTCAAAATCTTCTGGCTACGTGGACCAGACTCTTCTGCATGACTAGCCTTGCAGCTGGAGATCTTCCCCTGGGGCAGAGCAAATTCAGAAGCCCTATTCTTGCAGGTGGGCCTCTTGTCACATGCATCGGCTTTGGGTCTGCTCCTTCCCCGTTCATCTCCCCGGCCATCTATTTTCCCTTTTACAGGCCTTCAGCTCAGTGCTTCTGGGTTCTTCTCCCCGCTTCTGTTCCAAAAAGACTGAAGCTAGAGAAAACAGCAATGTAACTCCTTCGGTGCTATGCTAACTGCTTTTGTCTCTCCAACCAAATGGTGGCCAACATGCAGATTTTCCCTCCTTGTCCTAAGAAGCACCACACATCTGTGTCTTTARCAGGGATGGACTGAGAGGGGTGAGAGAGGGCAAGTGTGGTTCTGAAAGCGAATAAAGTCTAGTGTACCTAGTGAAGCAAAGAAAAAAGATGTAAATGCAGACTGCTTTCAAAGCTAGTTGTAGCCTGCCTCATAGAAGTAAATAGGATATAGTCTATAAGGTATTGAGGGCATTAAACACATATATATATATGTATATATAGAGAGAGATAGATATAAAATGACAAAAAGTTCACCTTATCAATAAATCACCCTTTAATTTTCCTGAAAATGCACTGTTTAACAGTATATGCACCTGGCTGTGTTCACACCCGGTTGTTTTACTTCGACACGCTTTAAGCAGGAATGGCTATTTTAACTGCAAAGGAAAAAGAGCTGGGAGAGACAGAGAGATCCTCCTACTAGTTCTGATCTGAGGTGGATGGCTATGAATTTTGGGGATTAAAGGGACTAGTAAGTGTATGTGTGTGTCTATATACGCAGTCATGTGGAATATAGGCAAGCATACATGACATGTTACTGCAAAAGTATATATGTTTTAATATATATGAATACATTGTGAATTCTAAAGGGCTTTTAGAGATGACGAAGGTAGTTTCTGGTGTGAGGTGCTAGCAATTTGGGGATCGCAGGCAGGGCTGAAGAAAATATTCCTTGTATGATGTTTTAAAAGTAAAAACAGGGACAAAAGACCATCAAAAGCACAAAGTCCTTCTGGGGAAATGCTGTATTGCCTGATCTCCTGTCATGAAATATGGAAGCAAAATTCAGACCAAAAGTGAGGGCCAAACACAGTGTTAGTGTAGTTCAGTAAAGCTCCATTGATGTCCAGGTCCCTCGTCACACTCCTCATCCCCAAAACTGTCACCTCTACTGGTGCCGGGGAGCCCAGACTGGCTGTTACTGACCCTGCTGGGTTTCTCCACCACCCAGAAGCTCGGGCTGAGGTAGCTGGTTGGTTTGCTCCAATTTGCCCGTTTCTCAAGCCAAGTGTGGCCAAACCCAGGACTGTTTTGTGGCCCCTTAAAGTGTGAATGTGTAGTGAGGGTCGGAGCTGCGGCCATCCTCTCATCACCCAAGGAAACCCTGAGCAGCCTAGGAGGTTCAGCCCTGAATGTGGTAACATGGGGCCAAACAGGAAAAAAACACCCCCAAAAGACAAATGCGTTTTTACATGCTACAAAGCACAGATGTATAAACACGTTCAGGCATCTCAGTTTTGCATTTTGTAGGTTTTTCTTAGCCAGTGATAATAGACTTGCTGTTGAAGTTTGTTGCATTTGTTGAAACCCAAGCAAAACTTAGACGAAATCAGGTGTTTCCAAGCAGGGCCATCTGAATTTGCATATCCCTGACCTACATGGGGCTTTAATAGTCTCTGGCCTTAGCGGAAGAAGAGCTTATTTCCCCTGACACTGGTATCACAGTTGCAATGAAATCAGCCCTGACAATACATGCAGCTAACAGGACCCTCTTTTGTGGGGACGAATCCCCCAAATCTGATTTCGAGCCCTTAGTATTCAAATGCCAAATGCCGCTCCAAATGAATGATTACTGTTTTCTCTCCAGATGCCATTCCCATTCATCAGTCGCAAGGGCAAGTAACTCGTATTTTCCTTCCTAGCTGTATTTACCAATAAAACATGCTGTCACTGCCAGAGCCTCTTTCCCTCAAACACAGCTGAACACCACCTGCGTGCCTCCCTCCCCTTTCCTTCCCTCTCCTCTACCTTAAAAGCAAATCCTGTTCTTTCCCAAGTAGCAAAGATCCAGGACAAATGCCAGCTGATTACACCTGCAATCTGTTCGCTTTAGGAATTTATTTCAGTTTCTGAAGGCATGCAAGCACACACAGAGACACCCGCTCGCAGAAACCGCCTTCTTCCTCAGGCCAGACGTTGTTTTCAGTAGCCTGAATTTGAAGTCCCGCCGCTTGACTTCAGTGGACTTGCTCTGAGCTGACACTGCTATAAGAGAAACCATATACCAAGCATTCCCTGGATATTCCCCCCAAATTACTAGTTTCATGCCATTTCCATATAATCTGTTGGTTTTTTTCCCCCAACAAATACTGAAGACTGGGTATCAGTCAACAAATTTACCATGGATAAATAGTAGAAGTCAACTGGTTCTCATTTATTAGACCTGCTAATACTGCTCCAGCAATGAAACAAGCCTTAAATTGTGTGTAATTGCAGCCACTTGGAAGACAGCTGTGACAYGTATTTTCTAAAAAGCATCTAAATAGGTATTGCAGTCAAGTCCCTTGGCCCCCATCTTCTCTATGYAGGGAGAGTGCTAGAAGAGAGATTTTATATCGAACATCAAAGTTTGCTGTTCGGTATGAAAGAAGTCCCCTCCCAAAATGGATATAAACTTTTTTTTTTTGTGAAAAGCATTTTCCTATCAGAAAAAAAAAAAGATTTTGGCTGATGTTTCTGCTCTGCACGCTGTTTTACCGTTCCAGCCTTTTGTTCCAATGTGGAATGGGAAGTAGTTTCAAAAATGCTTGAATTATTCAGGGAAGGACTATTTCACGTCTAGTTCTGGCGATTTCCATTTGTTTCAACAGGCCGAGTTTAGGCCATTCCACTAAAACTAATGCATGTATGAACCAGTATGAGATCAAAGCTGGGTTGAGGCCCTTGCGTGGTCTCCCCAGTAGCAGATTTACGGAGACGTGCTTGTGTGCCTGACATAACATTTCCCGTCATGCAGCAGGCCTTCCAGCCCACCTTCAACCCTCTAAGAATAGGCATTTCACAGAAAGGCTAGGTCTTTTGGAAGCTTTTAGTAATTTTTTAATTGCATGGAAATATCMTCCCTTTAGCGTGTGTTTTGGAAGCACTGTTGTGAATATCTGCATATCTATGTTCTCTTTCCATCTCTGCCACAGCTGTTGGGTGGGACGACCAAGGAGATTTTAGAGATGTCTCCACTGGGAGATGCAACCTGCCCTGCCTAATTTCCCTAGGACTGTTGGCATGTGCTCTAGGGCCTGTGATATGGGAAAGGTCAGACTGTTGCCTGGCTCCCATCACTGACACCACCTCTAGCCCTGGCTCTCTGCTGTACTTGCCTCAGGTTTAGAAACRTGGGTTTAAAGATCCTGGCCTCCCCTGCAAAAGTGCTGGGAAGACAGACTAGTTAAATACTTCCTGCAAAGTTCTTGAGCACCTTCTGAGTGAAAGGAATTCTGTAAGTTCACAGTATCTTCTAAAATTAGCTTTCTTCCTAAGAGCATTTTTGATTAGCGAATTTTGATAGTACTGGAAAACTGGCACAGCCATAGAGAACAGCACAATTTCAATACTTCTCTTTCAGACGTGCCACTTTTCCCATAAACATTGAAATTTGACTAATCGTTGCTGGAACTCTTTGTTAACATTCAAAACCAGGAAAATATTCTTACATTTGATTCCTCAGAAAAAATCGTATTCAAGGAGCACAAATTCAAAAAACACTACAAAATGGTAGACAGAAACTGTTAAAGCAGGACACCTGGGTTCTTCTGCTTTGGCTATGTAATTAACTATAATAACTGAATATTACCCCATTGCCTTGCAGTAAGCACACTGAAAATGCCAGGCTTAGGACCCCACTGTGCTAAGCACTTTACCAACACACAGAGAGATATGGACCTGCCCGGAAATAGCTTTCAGTTTCATTGTGGTTGTTTGTGTGACCTTGGGCAAGTCATGTAACTGCTCTGTGCCTCAGTTTCCCCATCTGTAAAATGGGAGGAAAAAAACCTACCTCACGAGGATGATGTGAGGATTATTTAGTCCATGTTAGTAAAGTGCTTCAAGGCTTTAACATCAAAAGCACAACACAGCATATCCCCTTGCCCCTATTCCCCATGCATTCTGGCAGAGTCAGGGAGGCAGGTTGGTCTGAATTTGGGTGTTTCGAGGAGGACTAGTGTTACCCACACAAGATACCGCACTAAGCTTCTGTGGGGTTCATTTCTCCATCCCCTGAAATGCTCTGCTCCCCATTGGGAAGTCAACTGAGAACCCCAGGGAATTAGCACAGTCCCATTTGGGCATGGAACTGGAGAAAGCAGAGGTGGAAAGAACACGTGGATCATCAGGTGTAGTCCCATGAGCCTGTGCCATAAGCATCCCTGTTTCTTATTCCCCCATCCTAAATCCTGTTTGATTTGAAATGTTCCAAAGAAAGGGCTGCTCATCCCAGACCCTCTCTATCAGGCACGTAAGACAGAGATAAAGGTCTCACCTTTCCTAGTAAGGAGTATATTTTTTGCTAATTAGGCTTGAAACTCAGTCATGCATGGGCCTTGACTCTTGCCTTATTAACCAAACTCAGCCCATTCTGGACCCAGGTCATTCAACTAATGATGTCCTCCCAGTGCTGCTCTTATCCAGCATGGTTTGCAAGTGAAGATGCCTGTCCATCCAAGTTAGGATGAAGGATCTACCAGTTAGTCTAGAAGACGTTGGCTTCTTTCTAGGTCACTTCTGCACATGAGCCAACCTCTTGCCCTTACTTGCCTTAGACTGGATCCAAATCAGACCCCCAAAGTAGATCTGAATGGACATATACCCAGGAGGCAACGAGAAAAGCTACTTCAAGTCCTGCCACAGACAACTCCTTTTCTCCCCCATAATGGCATTTCAACCACATTTCCTAGCTTCTGCCAGCAAGCTGCACATATAGCATTTGGGAGAGATGAAGAATGCCAAAAAACCCTGGTCTGAGCCGGACAAGAGAACCRGCCAAGCACAGCCCTGACCCTCCTCTCATCCAGCCGAGCGTACTTCTGCCGAGCTTGGTGGCATTCCCCTTGACTTTGTGCGATTCAGCCAAGAGTGGGGTCAGGCTGCTTGTCAGCAGCTGTCTGAAAAGCTAAGGTGGTTTAGATGGAATGGGCTGACAGGTGTCAACACGATGCAAAACTGGTGCTATTACTTGGCATAGAGTGCCTGCGAGTCTCTTCTTTTTCTTTTTCGAACACCAAGCAATTACCTTACACATGGGAAGCCCATTGCTTGTGTACAGCATATCTGTAGTGACTTCTTGTTTCACGGAAGAGCTCTAAGCATGTACTCCGTCTTGCTCCCTAGCTCTTCCTCTAATTTCTATGTGTTGGAGGGCAAGGTTGTGCATGTGTGTGAGTGTGTGTATACGCGTGTGTTTGGATATGTGTTTATTAGCAAAAGAAACAGAGCAAGGGCCAAACAGAAAGTTTACTGCAACGCAAGTTTTGATTGAGTAAGGAGTGAATGAGAAGCACAGGATAAGGCCTAAGAAAACTAGACGTGCAGATTTTGATCTCCATCTCAATCCAGAGGGGCTTCTGTAAATCCATCGAGATCATTGTCTGTGTCCAGGTCAATTTATTCTCTGGGCTACTGGAGAGCGATAGATCGAGATATTCAGGGCAGGACCTTCCCGAGTGATGAGATCAGATTTGCTGAGCGCCTTCAACTTCCTGTTGCTTCAGTGGGAGTTGAACACATCCAGCACAACCGAGGAGGCAGTCGACGTGAGATTATGCCATGTTTATGATAGATTATGCTTTGAACGTTAAATTCTGCTTTCCTTACACCAGTGCAAGCCTATTGAACGTGGCAAGATGTGGTCCTTTTAATTTAGGAAGGTTGTTAAAAAGCGTCCAAAGTGCTAGACAAGAGCTCGCAAAATCAATGTGCTCCTTAAAGACCAAATTCTGTTCTCAATTTCACCAAGGCACTGGGCACCCTGCATGAACCCTGTTGGTTTTTTCGGGAAGGCCCTGGTTTTCCACCATCTCTGAGACCAGAATTTGGCCTGGCCCCACCTGCCCTCATTAACTCCGAAAGCCCTTTGTGTTTGTTGATGACGGCTACGTTAGGGCAGTGACAACTAAATTCTCAAAACCTTGTGGTGCCTTTTCTTGTGGTGCTTACCCTTCACAGAACTTCAGTCAAGGCAACCACTTGCATCAAACAGCAACGCCGGTACTTTTCCGCTGTATTACGTGCCAGTGCAGTAACAGACTTTAATGTATACAGATATAAATATAGATAGATAGATAGATATATTGCTATAGTTATAATTATATATATATAATTGAGGTTCTGATGCCACTGTATGGGGAATGGACCATTCCTCTGCAGGATTATACACTACTTGAGTAAAACCAACAGCTCAACGTCCTGTGAAGTGTTAAAACCTTGGCAAGGAGCTTCTCTTTCACACGTTGGTTTTCCAGCTCCCTTCTCCTTCCTCGCCTCCCACCTTCCTCCTGCCCCCTGCTCCCCGAAATGTGCTCTGTGAAAGTTGCTGTTTCGCACCGCAGCGATTCCTCCAAATTGCYGTCGGCCACGTGCAGCGGGGTCGGGGAGGCCCTGGCCTCGCCAGCTCGCTCAGGAAAAACGCCGCGTGGCGACACCTTCCTCCCGCTGCGGCCCGGGGCGATCCCCGCGCGCTGCGAAAGGAGGACGGTGGGGCCGGCGGGCGGCACGTTCCCGCGGAGCCGCGGCGGCAGCCCATGGGCGAGAAGGTGCAACCTGCTGGGTCGCAGGTGGCTTTTTCCCRGCTGGTCAACCAGCCGCCGTGTCCACCAGCGGCCTCTTACATCCCCAGTCCCCGAGACAGCAACTTGATGGGKTTTTTTTCTATTGCGCTGTTGTGTTTCCCACGCTGCTACGGGCAAGTCCGGTCCCGCAGCCCTCGCTGATGGGGAGGAGGGAAGCTGGTAAACGCGGTTTGCTTTGCTCACACGAGTAGTTCTGCCTGACTTCAGGGGCGACTTTCTGCTGAAGGACTGCTGGGTTGGGTCCATCATCACCTTATCGTTACCGTTGAAGTAGTGCTGAAGCTACGAGCCCGTTTCAGAGASAACAGATGTTGAGCGAAGGCATTTTCTACTAAAGGGAACAACACCAATAATACTGTAAAAGGTGCTAGAATCAAACCTCATTTTATATACTTTGGTTCTTAGAGAAAAAAAAAAAATACACAGAATTCTTCCTGTGCAGCCTTACTGTAGATTGTTATAACCAACTCTTTATCCAAAAAACAAAAACAAAAAAAAGTGAGAAGGTTAAAAGAGGATAAAAATGAAGAGATCCTGTATAAAGTGTAACAAATATGACTTTCCTATATAAATGTAAATGATCAGACATATATTAAAATGCACTTGAGGCAGACGACAAGCCTGAAAAGCTTTTGAAGTATCTTTTTTAATGTGCAACACCTGTCTTTTTTGTTTGGCTGGTGCAAGAGGGAATGCGCCAAGCCAGTTTTATTTCCTTTTAGCTCTGCTCATGATTTTGGGAAAAGGAAGGAGGGATGGAAAGGAGGTGGGAGGTTTAGCTAGCAAGCAAATCTGGAATGTTTATCTCAATTTTTTTGTTGCTGGTTTATGACATTGGTGACAGGGTTTGGACTYGCTTCATTTCTCAAATGCTTTTGAAAGCTTTGTTGCCTGCCCCAGGTGTTGAGCATAACTCTTACCTCAAGAACGCTTACAAAAAAAGTCAATTGTTTTTTCCCATCTCCAGAAAATTAAAACAAACAAATGACAACAAAAAAAAAGATTGAAAAAGCAAACAACCAGCAGTGAATGAAGGAATGAAAAGAAAAAAAAAAGAAAGAAGTCAAAGCAGAGGTTTGGTGATCAAACCGAGCCATTCTGGTGCTTTTCCCCTTTTTACGTTGCTAATGATCAAAATTACATGAGATGGGCTGAGACAAGTTTGTGGTCTTAGGATGTAGCAAAAAATGTATTTAAAAGGAATACAAATTTGCATGGAAAAAACTGATGGAACATTTAAAGAATGGCTGTTTCAATGTCAGACGTTCAATGTTAGCATGTGTGTGTGCTGTATATACCTTTTCATGTGTGACATGTACAGTTGACTGAGGAAAAAAACATACGGAACCGAACAAAAAATAATAATCAAATGCTATTTTATCAGATGATGCACTTTTTCACCTTGATGAGAAGCCACTGTTCACAACTATGCAATCTTCCAGGTTCTCTCTCTATCTCCTCTCTCCAACCTCAAATTTCCCAACTATTTTCCATAACCCAGACCGTTTTTTCTTTTGTACAAAGAAACACAAAAAGTTCCAAACTCTGGTTCAAGGTGAGAGTGCTACTGTGACTTTTCTCAAACGATAAGAGCTAACAAACAGACAAACAAAAGGGGTTTGGTTTGGTTTTCTTTTAAAGAAAAAGGAGGTTCGGACATGACCCTCTTTATGTTCTCTAAGTGAATCGATGTTTTCTACATGTGCCAGGCTTCTGTTGACTATTTCTGGGTTTGGTTTTGTTTCTTGATTCATTTTCCTTCTCTTGGGTTTTAGGATTTGTTATTTATTTCCTTATGTATTTCTTTTCTTTTTTAATTCTGGTTTTGTATTGTAGGTATTGGGGATGTGAAGATGAAGGTGAAATTTGGCTTAACTTCAAGTGTTTTAGTACATGTGTGTGCTATATGTATATAGTTTTCTACATAGAAAATTTTACGCGCTTTTTAACGCACTTTACGACTTGTATGTACAAAGTTGTCAATATAGAAAATGTAGTGAGTGTTATCTGACCTTCAAAGAAGAGAGTTTTGATTAAGAGGAATTCAGATATTTGAGTATCTCACACGCGTGTGTGTGTATTATAATTATATTATATATTATAGAAATATATAATAGCATATGTCCGTGTTAGGGTGTGTATAATATATACACACACAGCCAAATACATGATCATGCCCATCCATCTACATCATAAAAGTAGAGATTTTCTATTTCTTTAAGGTTTTCAAGCTACAATAAATAGCCTGGCTCTACTGGGTAGACTTCTTCCCTGTCCTTAGACAAGAGGTAGAATATTGTCCTCCCGTGTTATTCACAGTGCGCCGCTCTCTTTTCATGGGAGAGATGCGTGCATATATCTGGGGGGATGTCGCCTTTATAACTTTCCGTGTTCCCCCAAGTTTACATGTGGGTGCCGAGGAGAGAGCGTTGCTGAGGAAGCAGGGTCATTTAGGGATGAGCTCAGGAAACAGAGACCACGAGACGTGGCTGCCATTTCCCCTACCCCGACACCGACTCACCATGCAACTTAGAGGACATCACTCCCACTTTTCTGTGCCTGTAAAACTGGGGTTGCTAACGCYTACCAAGCCTTTAAGCACTTTGCACTCATGGCCTCTCTCTGCAAACACCATGGGGTTCCCCTTGATACCAGTGGGAGGTGATCGCGGCCTGTTTATGGTGAGGTCTTCACCAGCTTACCCTTGTCTTCCCTCTCCCTTCAGTTCGAGAAGGCCACTGCTGCCTCGCTGGTCCATTGCCCTTCATCCCCTGCCCATTACGTTTTAAACAAACACCGTTGTGCTTCCCCTTCCTTCTTCTCCAGGCATCCTCATCCTTGAGAGCAACAGCCCACAAGGGCTCCCAAAGCCACCACACTAAAACTCTTCAAATCCCTTTATCAGACTCTCCTCGGCCGTGGTACCTCCACAGGCGCTAAAACAGCTTGATAAAGGGCAAGACCCTGGGCAGCCGAGAGCCCCCTCAATCCTGCAACACAGTGTTGTCCTCCACTCCGGAGTGGCTCCTCTGCTGTAGCCCACTC
The DNA here is from genome assembly GCF_003343035.1 of Apteryx rowi. Taxonomy (NCBI): domain Eukaryota; kingdom Metazoa; phylum Chordata; class Aves; order Apterygiformes; family Apterygidae; genus Apteryx; species Apteryx rowi. Next base: position 624,288 of record NW_020450792.1, on the reverse strand, counting down.
TTGTCCCATGTCCTACACACAGACCTGAGTTTCTTGGGGGAGGGCTGATGAAACCCCATCTCTGACTTCACTACTTATTGGATGCCTGGTTTAGTGAAGCTCCTCCAAGTGAGTGGACAGCTGGACTGGATATCATATACAGCTGTGGATTCAGCAAGGGCCCTTACTGGAGTCAGGAGAAGTGGGAAAGACAAGGGGGACAGATTTGTGGGATTTCTTCCACGTGTCAGTGAGATCAGAAGTGTCCATGTCATGTCTGTGGAAGCATGGATACCTCTTTCAGCCAGCCTTTTGGCTTTGAGCCCTTAACAGGAACTTCATAGCATCCTTTCTAGTAGTTCAGTAAAGCCATTTTTATCTGAAAACAACCGTAGTGGAAAAGTTGGTGGCAGTCTTCACATCTTGCACAGCCTCACAACTTTAGTTCTTGGGACACACTTGGTTGATCTGTAAATCCAGGGGGAGTTTGGAAACCTACTGCGAGCGCTACATGTAGCTTAGTTCTCTATAACTTAGCATTAATACCTAAATAATTTAATGCAGGGCACCTCACTCAGCCTTACATGTTACATATTGTCTATTCAGTGGTGTAGCACATGATGCAGCTGTATTGCCCCAAGTGTCTACTTAGCCTGCATGAACGCAGGTTCTTGCATCTGCCTGTGCTGACAGGTTTTAGGCTCTGATCATGGCTGGTGTTTGCAAGGAGCTGTAGTCATCCTGCCCCCTGGACTTGCCATTAGGATGCTGGGATCTGTGGGCTGTGTTAATGTTTAATCCCCCAAGCAAATCAAAGACGGTATTTTTTCCCCCCAACTCACTTTAAGGCAGAACACCTAATTTCCTTTCCTGAAAATGTAGTGCTGAGAGGTGCCCACCTAAAAAGGAGGCCAAGAGGAGTCATCCTCTGCCCCAGTTAGCAGTTTGTACTAAGGCCTTAAGGAAAAATGAAGATACTTTTCTAATTGCTAGATTCAGTGAATGGAGGAACCTAGAGGGCAAGTTTGACTCAATCCATAACCTTGCAGTTAAAGTTTTTTAAGTTCATACACCCCAGTTTCTTAAATGAAGYAAACTGCAAAGGCCTCTTCCCTCCATGACTTACTGAGAAAATATATGTAAGGGAGACAAATACATGGAGAACACTCAGCAAAATATTCTTTCTCACCAGGCTACCAGCCCTTTCAAAACAAAGCAGTGCACCCATCAGAGTTAAAAGAAAGCCTGCCTGTGTTTCAGTTTAAAATGGCTTTTTTGTGACATGAAAAAAAAACTTTTAACAGTGTGTTTGGTGCACAGGAGGACAGGTTCAGCTTGTCTGAACTTAAGTCACTTGCAGGTTTCAGGCCTTAAGAGGCAGCATATTTTTTGACCACCCCCACCCCCACCCCCAGTTGGGGATATTTGTCTAAAGTACTTTGCCTGCTCACTCTTGTGCATGGGATGCAATTAACCTAATGAAGCCAGAAAAGCTGGAGGTCTAATGAGCTATCAAGGTCCCTTCTATACTGAAGAGAGACAGCAAGACACCATCAGGTAGGGATTTATTCCAGTTGGTTGCCAGTTTAGATTAGCTCTTTGCCATTTAGCTGCTAACATTTAGATGAGCTGAACCCAACCAATGTGGCCAGGATTTGCCACACTTCCAAACCATTTCCCACYGTGGCTTACCACGAGACTCCTCACTCTGCCAACAACCACTCAAAGTTATCTCCTTCAGCATAGCTCCATGTTTGCCCAGCAGCCCCTGCCCAAGTGACACATCCACATCGGGAGGTCCCTTTCCCAGACTGGAGAGTGACAGACTGGGATTCAGAGTGGGACCTGTTCAAGATAGGGGGGATTTATTTTTCTTAAGTGATACACACTTTCTGCCACAGTTTTCTGGTCACTCTGAGGGTTCACCAAAACACTTGTAAATTAGTTAATACACAAGCAATAACCTATTGGCTGTTTTCYGAAAGGTCATCTTTTGGTTAGATGAAAAGGATGCAAAATGTAAAATCTGAGCTAGAACAGTGACTTTTTTTTAGGAGAGCCACACAGTGAACTGGTAACAATCACATTGGCTTCTTCTCCTGCTCATTAGCAATCTATTCTGGCCAATTCTCCTAGTTTTCTTTAATTCAGGCACCACATTGTAAAAAACCATGAGAATCGAGGTCAAATTGCAACAGCTTACAGATCAGCTGGGGAATCATACCTCTTTCAGGGCACCGATTTCTACCATTGCAAGAAGTTTAGGAGATATGTTTGGGCAGCAGCAAAGGGACTGCCCAGAGCTTCAAACCTGGCTGTGGGGCTCCCATGCCCTGAGGTATGAGGGTGCTGGGCCCTTCTTTTCCTGCACATACCACTTCATGGATGAGGCTGGTCTGATGGCCCAAATGGTACCAATAAGCTCTATGCTTAACCACCTTTATTGGAAGACTTTCCTATATTCAGCCTGGCTCCTCTCTGCTATAGTTAAATCCACTGCCTTTCATCCTCCTGTCCTTTCTCYTGTGGAGGCATCACTTGCACATCATCCTGGGTCAACAGACTAAATATAAAAGCCAGGAAGCCCAAAGCTGTCTGAAGTCCCTCCTGAGTTACTGTGATGAGAATTAATGTAAGAGCCCCAGTCATCCAGGTGCCTTAGCAAGTCTCCAGGTGGGAGTGCAGTCTGAGCGGCCAGATCCCATCAGGTACCAACACCAGTTGCACCAACACCCTCTCAGTTCAGTGGTACCTTCTTTCTYGCCACATATCTTGCCTGAAAAAAGCAGCACAATCCATCAAGAGGCTGCCCTTCTACTGAAGCCTTCTTTCGTTGGCCATTGTCAACAAGTCCAAGCTGATATTCATGAGCGTGCGCCAGTGAACGTAGCCTCAAGCATTCCCAGGGTGTGCTGCTTCCCCTTGGCCTGCAAAAATGGAGGGGAAATGGCTTTTCTTTTGCTTTTATTCAGCCCCAATAGACTCCCCAACTGTAGAGTCTTCCCTCTTTGTTTCCATTGCACTACTAGTATCCCTAGAACACAGGCTGTTTCTCAGAGTTGTTTTATCAACATTGAAAGTCATGAAAAAAAAGCAGAAAATTTTCCCCTAAAGATAACTAGTTTGTAGCAAATGCTTCTGAATTACTTCTGCTTTTTTTTCTTCCTCCTTTCCAGATGACATTATTTCTGAATGGGCTCTAATATCAGTATCAATGCTAGTAGCATCCATTGATTAAGCTGTGAATCAAAGCTCACTGCTGTGTTGGATATACATATGTTAATGACAGTTGCGTTAAGCCAAATTTAGCAGCTGGATTCTTCAACATCCCTTTGTTTTGTATCTACCTCACTATGATTTCTTTGTTTTCTTGTGATTTAGTGTTGTATACAATGTCAGAAGTGATATGTAGATAAAAATATATATATATATATATACAAATATATATTTTTTGCTTTGCAATAAAGCTCAAAGCTATAACACTGAATATTCATAAAATGTCATAATCTTTATTGTAATGTTCCCTTCTTCATTGTAAAATCCTGTCTGGATCCTATTTTCCTGTACACTAGAATCAATATTGTGTTGATGAGTGAATGTTTATTATTTTTGTTATTTTTCCATCTAAGTGGTATTTTTGAGATGTAAGATAGACACCAGAACTGTCAAACATGAATTGGTTTATTTTGTTTTGGGTTGTTTTTTTCCCCAAATATAACCTGTTTGTGACTGGAATCAAACAGTGAAATTGAAAGAAAATGATTTGCAGTCCTGATCTTTCAGTTGTAGTTTGTCTGATCTTAACATTTAATTTGGCAGGGGATGCAGAGAGAGCGAAAAAAGAGAGGGTATTAGGCTCAATGGAGAAAAAAACAAGTTCATGTTACCATTTGGGCAAAGACGGGATTAATTATTTGAAATAATTGAAATGGAATATGCCACATCGTTGAGCATGCGGACTACACTCATTGAACTTAACTTCAGCCAGTGAAAAGTTGTGTCTAATGGCAGGCACTCATCCAGAGTCATTCGTCCAGCTCCCTTCTGTCTGAGTGGAGAGAGACAAAAACTTCCCTAGGGCAATTCATCCGGTGCTACGACACTTGCTTGGGATGTGTTGGATGCATCTCCTTCAGGATGCCTGTCTCTCACCATCTCTGTGGATGGAGCCAAGAAGATGAGCTCATGTTAGACACCTCAGCTTTAAGGGCGTAAGTTGAGTTCAAAGACTCCCACCCTCAGCATGCAAATACGATCCTTGGCAAACAAAACCCATCTCAGTTTTCGGTCGTGTGCATTGCCGAACCACATGGCACATTGTGCTCTGTCAGTGGAAGGGAGGGACCCAGCGGCTAGTCAGCAATACCATAATGACCAACATCTAGCACAGAAATGCTGGCTGAGTCCTGCAGTGTGGACACCAGCATCGGGGAGGACTGCCAGGACAGATGGGAACTCTCATCTGTTTATTCCTAATAAATCCTTTCCGAGAGCTGTGCAGCCTGATCCTGCTGCCAGAAACATCAGCAAAGCCCTTGTCAAACCCACCCAGTGTGGTCTTTCCTCAACCCCCCAGTGCTCCCTTATGCTGAAATCAGGAGAAAAGCATCAAGGCCCAAATACTGGGACTCTTCGCTTGATTAGAAAATTTTTGCATGGATCTCATGCACTGACTTTATTGGGAGAAGAATGAGGTGAATCCTCTCCATTTCCTTTCCATCTGACTGCGAGGAAGGGAACATTTTCTCCCGCTGCTTTGCCAAAGCAAACAAAAAAGTAATTCTTTAAAAGCAAGGAGAAAACATACTACCGAACTTAAATTCACATATTGCATCAGGAAAAAAAAAAAGATGCAGGAAATGAAGCCCAAATATCAATATATCTGAACACAGAAAATGTTACTGGGTTTCACCTAAAGCATGTGACAGGACTGCAAAACTCATAATTTAGGGTTGGTTTCATGAGACCTCTTCTGTGTTGTCTTCTCTCTAAAATTTGCACAGTTGTTCAGTACAAACAGCAATTTTTTTCCCCATTCTGATCTGGTGTCTGTACAAATCTGGCTTGTTTTTTGGTTTGTTTTTATTATTTCTGTTGCCTGTTCCCAGCTATTTCTATTTTTATGGTGTAGTATTTTGTCTATATGGAATGAAATACAGGTGTGTTCATGAAATTGTATAGCAGATGGAATTACAGGTTGGAGTTGATTTGAAAAAAATCTAACAATGAGAAAAATATCTATATGAAAAGTATGCTTCCAAAGTGTGTGTTTGAATTTGAACATTTTGTCATTTAACTGAGCTTTTCGAAAGGCTTATTATGAAATAATGAGACTTTATGAAGGTTTGTGATTTTTGAGATACCAAAAAGCACAATTATTGTTAAACTGTTATCATTTTATTATGGTTTGATTTTTTGCCTGTCTGAACATTATAATCCCCAAATTTTGACATCACATATATTATCCTTTGTATCTGTTCATTAATCATCTTGCATTTGGCAAAGGGAGATGCAGCTGTTTCATTTCTGATCAGAAATCATGCAGAATTCCAGGCCTCATTTGTTCTTTATTTGCTTTAAAAATAGGGTTGAATTTTGTACTTAGTGGTTATTCTCACTGAGACCTACTATAAAGTCAAGAAGGTCTCCTTTTAACTGAGTGACCAAGAATCTATCCAATAAATGGAAGAGACAGTCTGGGTTTTATCACATCTGCAGTGAAATGTTGTATATGAAGGACTAGGGCATGCAAATCGCTTGTGGAACTGATTGGGTAATGGTGATAGTTAACAAGGGGCCAGGCTTATCCGCATTGCACTCCACAGCTGCTGGGATAGGTGCTGGATGAAGTGAATGTCTGAAGTAGCGCGAACTGCATCCTCAGATGTTCAAAGGGCTGGTGGGTTGCTTGATGAAGTCGGAAAGTCCTAAGCACTTCTTTGTCCTTATCTCTTTGTCTGAAAGGAGACTAAATTTTCTTCTTTTACTCTCAAAGTATTTCCACTGACATTAATGGGATGCCTTTGGTTTTCATCATGGAAGCGTTTTCTTGTTGGGTCTTCTTGTTGCTTTGTTATTGTGGTCACTCATTAATGCTGACTTTGACCATCAGGAAGAAATGGGAAGTTTTCTGTCCTTCTCTAACATCAGCTCTACTTTACTGAGAAGCCCCACCTGCCCCTTCTGTCCTGTGCAATAGCTCTGCGGAGAAAGGAGTGGTTGTCTTAGCTTTATGCTCACTGCTGTGCTATCTGCTCTTTTCCAGGTTGTAAGACTCTTCATTTCTGTAAAGGTCCCATTTATTTTCGTGGCTTTATCATAAGCAAGATTTTCCTTACTCCAAAGCTGTAAATGTGGGAGAACTTTGTGAGCTTTGGTGGAGCTGACTCAGTATTTACCCTGGCATGGAATAGCACCCTGCTTTGGTAAGAATGGTATGCCGTTTAAGCACCAGTTGCCTCCCAGTTGACTGTCACATGACAGATGTCTTATAATAGCATTGGGAATGTCTTCTGCAGTCCCACATGGTAAAGAGAAGATTTGGGCAATGAGCAGATTCTGAGGATGGAGCCCTTGGAGAAACCAAGCCTCCTTTCATTTTGATTTTCTTTTTTAACTACTAGCATATTCCAAAAAGCAGATAAGTTTTGACTCATTGCCATTTGCATGGGCTGTGTTCGGAGCAGAGAGGTCACAGCAAAGAGGAATTTATTTATTTTTTACCTTTTCAAAAAAAAGAGTGCAGAGGAACTTCTGACATGGACAGATGCRGAACAGAATCATTGTTGGCAGCAGCAGATCATCAGGGGATAACCGAGGTTTAGCAGGTTATGTTAGTGTGTCGCCACCTTGCTTTTGTGGAAGCATCTCTGGGTGACCAGTTAGTTCTCTCTTTAACAGCAGCAGCTGCCTATGAAGCTGCAAGCTCATCAAAGTTGAATTCCTCCATCACTTGGGGATTTCAGAGAGCACTAGCAGTGTTTCTGAAGGGAGTCATTCCCCTTGGGATGGATGGTGTTGGACCCTTACCCTAAAATGGGCAGAAAGGACACCTAGGAAGTATGAGTTGGAAAGGTCTGAGCTGGAATGCTATCCAGTGGACAAAATCAATGAACTAAATTCTTTTAAAGCAGCTTTTACACCACTGGTGTGGAAAAACTCAGGTTGGAGAGCACCAGAGTTCACAAGACTCTGTTTTATTCTTTCTCAGTGATCTCCCAGGGTCCAGAAGCACAGAGCTCTGCATGGAGGCAGAGGCAGCTCACTCACTGTTCAAATCAAGTCAAGATGGTTGCAGTGGGTGAGGAAGATGCCTGTGCTGTTAAGAAGTAGGCTCATGTCTGAAGTGTAACAGCACATGGTGAAACTGCCATGGTTTGAGGGCTGCTGGGTTCCTTAATGGTTGTATGGTGGGGGTGTGAGGACACGCTCCAGGCTCAGCTGCAAAAAGGGAGAGCAATGCACGATCAGAAGATCCTACATAAGATGCCAGAACTTAAAACATATAGAAAACACATTACAATTTTAGCCCAGGAAAATCCTTCTCTGAAATATTGACTTCATTTAGCAAAGTGAGCTAAGGAGGTTATGTCTGAGGTAAAGGACAGTGAAGCTTTACTTATTATGGCCATCCCACTTGTCAGGAAAAGGTGGTTGTTTAAACAGGCTACAGATCATCCTAAACTCAGCCTGAATTAGCCTGGAAACTGTGGAGTGGTCACACCATCCAGCTGACAGTGCTGCCTGACCATGGTCAAGACCAGGTCCGGAAGAAGGTGTAAGCCTGGTAGATGCTGAAAGATTAACTTTCTCCCAACACAGTGGGCACCATCCCTGTTCCATCTCTGAGATTGGCTTGAATGTCAAACACGCATCTTGAACTACCTTTCCTGATGTGATAATAGCATTAACTACGAGAATGCTCAGCTCTTCTTGATGCCAATCCCTCTTTGGATTGTAAACTCAACACCAATGACATCCCTTGGCAGTGAATTTCTTACGCATCTGCCTGACCACCAGAAAGCCCAGCTGACAGATGAGTGTTGTGCTGCCCAGCCAATTTCACTCTCCAAGCTGAGTAACCAAATTACCTTGCTGGTGGACCCATTTGGGATCTGTTCTCATAATCTAGTGTCCTCTTCATGTACCGCGTTATCATGTTGGATAACAGTTGGATGTGCTCTGAAGAAGTAAATGCCATAAACTTGTTAAGAGCCACAGATTGTTATCCCATTCCTATTGATTTCCTTGTATACATCCACACTAATAAATGAAACAGTGCAGGACCTGGGCAGAAGCACTGGAACTCAGTTGTCAATACTGCTGAATTATAAGCAAAGTCCTTGGCACAGTTTTTGGTGGGAACAGCTAGCATTGACCCAAACAATCCCCAACTTAAGGAGTTAGGAGAGGGTCTGGAGACAACAGGCACTTTGGATGTGGTCACCCTGTTTTGGATGCTAAGGGAGAGTAATAGAGTGGATGTGGCCAGACTGTGGCACAGAGTGGCCCTGGAAGCATTTTCTTTAATATGATAGAAACAGTCAATATGAACCGTGCCAAAAGCTAGTTAAATGACGTGACAGGTTATGATATGACAGTCAAGAGGAGGTAATACTACTTTAGAGCAGACTAGACCTAGAATCAAGTCCACACTTAGTTAAAGAGGCAAGTTTTGAGGGAGAGATCATCTATTTTGCTAGAAATATATATTTTATTATGAAACTGCCTCCCCTTTAAACCATGCCTCTTGTATTACCTTAGACTATCTCACTACCAAAACATGACTATGAAGTGTTTAGAAATGTTTTACAGCGCATGTTGTCTCAACATTGCCATTCTACAAAGTTCTGTGGCCCTTTAAATCTTTAAGGCCTGCACCCGGTTCTTGTCCCAGGGTGCACACCAAAACAAGAAATTTCAATTTTGCAAGGTGCCAAAGGTTTCTTATTAAGTCCAAAAATACCATCTCTTCTTTCTGTAGGAACTGAGGGATCAGTAAGTTCCAGGAAAAGCCCAGAATTTTTTTGCTCCATGCCTTCCCTTTGTTACCCTGCCAACAGAGGCTCAAGGACAGCATATGGCCTTGTTACATTTGCTTTTTTTTAACCGAAGACTCCAGAGTGCTGCATGAGTTTTAATGTTGTAAAATGTGCCATGTTTATGTACATCTTCCTCAGACGAGTAAGAGGTTTCTGCAGAATTCAGCAGCTATTCAGCTGGCTGGATGTTTCTGCAATAATTCTTTGTTTTTCAAGCTAGTGCAATGATAGTTTATCCTCACTCCAAGATTCATTTAAAATGTAATTCTTCGCCTTCTTCCCAAAATATTTCCTTAGCTCTGATGTTTACTAGAAACCTACCCATAGGCTTCCTCAAAACTGAAAGCCAAGAACCCTAAAAGAATTTGCATCAAATGGCCAGTTTCCTCCAATGTTAGGACATATAATCTACAAGTAGGAGAATTTTGCCTCTAGCAGCTATATGAGTAGCAGTATATGCATCTCTGTTAACCTGTGGTACATCTCGGCTTTCAAACCAGCCCTATACAGATTGGGAGCTGTAGTATCAGCATCTTGAAGGTCATCTTTTTATTTCCCTAAAGCTGGTGGGAGTTTCAGGACATAGTTCAATAGGAATCTCTTGCTGGGCTTGTTTTCAGAGAAATGTGAAGAGTTACAGCTATGCAGGCACCGTGGGTGTATGTGGAAATCTCCTGCTAAAACCCACACAGCGTGATGGAATCAGGGCAGAGAAAACAACAGACCTGCAAAGGTCTGAGCTCCTGTGAACCTCGGCACTGCAGGTACCTTCCTCTGTACAGTTTCTGGAGAGACTTTTACAGCTTGAAGGCAATGGATCATTGTCAGTGACTCATCTATCCCTAGTCCTCCCAGGGAAGAGCTGATGTCAGAACGGTTCTGCACCGTGAGCCTTGAGGAGGTGTTTGGCATGGCTGCCTGAGACTGGGTTAAGAGCTCACATTTTTGGCAAAGCAGATGGCTGCCCAACTCTCTGGATCACTTGTTTTTGCTCACTCCATCAGGTCTTCTATTCAGCACATCAGATGCTTTTGCATTACTTTTTTTCTATAAAATTGAAACTTTTTTTATTGGAGAAAACAAATGTATTTGCCTCTTCTTTTGTCATGGCACAGCTAGCCTTGATGCAAACTAGCCCCATGTCAAACGAAGAATATCAGTCAAAGATAGGTAATTCAAACAGCAGAGATCACTCATAACACTACATTGGAGCAATATGGCATCTCCCTTTCTCAGGAAAAGAGGTGACTGATTTACAGTGAGCAAAATGTCAGCTGAAATGAAGCTGGTATTCAAAATCATACCAGATGGCATCACTTCTCAAAATGGAGAACATAAAGCAAATTCAGGAAAAAGAGCTTGGTATGAATGAGGAATAAAGACTAATGCAGGTAACCACAGTGTGGTTATCTCTGCACTGCTCATGCATCACATCCTTGCACTGACACAACCTTTTCTGTCTTGGCTTTTACTTTATTCAGCTGCTTGGTTGAAATGGCCAATGGAGATGTTGCTTAGACCCTGCTGCGGCTTCAGCCTTCATGATGAGATATTTGTCCACTAGGCACTGAATGGAAACCAATGCACCATTTCACATTGCCTGTCCAAGTTGGACAAAAAAAAAATGTTACACCTCATGAAGTTGTTTCTAGATTATAGATCTTATAGACGTCCCATATCTTTCAAAGTCAACCACTTCCCACCAAATCCCATTTTGATTTTTTTTCATCCTACATGAGAAAAGAAGAAAAATGCTGCTGTTTGTTTGAAAAGTCTCTTCTCACTACTCCCCAGGTATGGAGGAGATGGGCAGATTGTCCTCTCTCTGTAGTTTCCTTGGTACATGGTGGCTTTGGATTAGGAAAACAAGAGGAGGAGTATGGCCCAGCCATTTCTTCTGTTTTATTCTGCTATTCCATCTGTTAGCAGTACCATTTCTAACCTACTTGCTTTGATATACATTTGATTCCCTTTAAAGTATGTACCATATAATTGAAGAAACTATTCTCTGCTCCCTTTTCATTTTGTCTAATCTACAAAAACTGATTAAGCAATGATTAACCTCCAGTTATTTTCATGTCCTGTAGCTACATCCTCAATTTATTTAGCTACATGCAGAGTTCCAGGAGAAGATTCATTCTTAAAACTTGCGAGCTTTAGCAGCCCAATATGCAGTTGGAAGTTCTTCCCCTTGCTGGGCCCTGGTTGTTTCATCGTGGTTGCATCTTAGGTTGGTTTTGTAGGCCCTAAAGAGGACACCATGAAAATACCCTGCCAATTTATTACTCTGATAACTTGTCTTAGTAGTAATAATACGAGCTTTTAGTACATGGCTTACTTACTATTCTTTATTAAAATATCTTTTGTCTCTATTGCCATGACAATTAGTCACCACTCTGTACCTTAAGTGAACATCAGACAGATAAATGGGAGGCAAGATGTTTGTGCTCAGCTATTCTCCCTGGACAATTTTATTTTTTCCCTTTCTCTTTAGCAAGAAACAAAAACGTCTGCCCCAGAGTTCCAATGGGAATCTGAGATTCTAAGATTTTAACTGAGTATCTATTAGGAATAGGATCTCTTCCATGTAAGTGATTCTTGGTCCTTTAGCTATCTATTTGCACTATAACATCCTGGCTGCTTTGTGAGGCAAAAAGATACAGAACAAATCACTTCGCAATCTCGGGTAAGATTCATCTCACCTGACTTCAGATATCTGCAGTGTGGATGCCCCACATGACTAGGTTAATGAATGCCGGCAGCCTTTACAGTTATTAGAAAGGAATATGCACTTCTGGGATGCAATGCCTGTCATCAGAAAGCAGCTGTCTGCACTTTAGCAGGTGAATCATTTCCTAAAAAATGTCTGTATCTGTCTTGACTCTAGAGGAAGCCCAGGATACTAATTCAGATACAAGCATCTATCTCTGTTTGGTCAGATAGTCAGGATCCCAGTGTCTCAAGATCAAGTTGAATATTTAAAAAGTACTCCACAGACTGCTTGCCATTCAGGGTAATCTTCTCTTTCTTACATTCCCCAAGGAATGTAGTTATTTGTAGAAGGGTTAGTTGATGTAGTAGAAGATGCAGTAGAAGATGTAGTTTCCGCAGAAAGAAAAAAAAACCTCTCACATTGAACATTAGAACACAACTCATAATTTAGCCAGGTTCATAACATTATCATTTCTATTTCTGCAAAATGTCCCATTGGAACCTTAACAGTGTTTGTATAATAGCTCTTCCAAACAACACAGTTCCAATCTTCTTCCCCAGTTCAGGGTTTCAGTATGGATTTGTTGCCTGGTGAATCTCTAGAATCACTTTCAGTCATTGTCTTCTGTCCAGACTTCGTCATACTTAACTTGGGACTTCAGGTAAACTTGCAGCACATGGTAGCACAGCCTTAAAGAACTAAGATCAGCTTGCTAAACCCCTCCAAAGGGTCAGTGCAAGGTCCGTCAGCCCTTCTTGCAGATTTTTACTGCAACTCGTAAAGATAATTCAAAGGCCTGAACTGTATTTTAGTCTGCTACCCCACAGTTGGAGTAGGAATCTTCCATTGTACCCATCTCTCCTACCCAAAACTGACATCCTTGGCTGACAGATCATTTGTTCTCATCTTCAAAAGGAGTTTTAATGGAATAACATCAAGGATCCAGTGCTGAGCACTTCTGGAAATGAGACACTCCCTGTTTCATAAGGCACAGATCTTGCCAATTTCTTTGTGGACCTCCTGCTGGAATCTGGATGCTGTGAGCTGGTTCAGCGATCAGTGCCCTTCCATGGCCAATGAACAAGATGTGTTCAGTTCACAAAGCCACAGGTTAAGACCACAGTCAACAGCTTCACACAGGTGATCCAACTGGGGAAGCAAACTGCAGATCGATTTAGATGAGAGGAACTATCCTGATAACTGCTATGGAAAAAAACCTATGATGCCTTGGCATTTGTGCTTGGATGGCAAGATCAAAGGGACCTAGAAATAGAGGAACAAAGGAAAAGTAGGATAGCTGTTATTTCAAGATGGATTGATAATTTCAAGATGGACTAGAACAGCATTAAAATATGTCAGTACTTTGAAAAATTCAGAACTACACAAATTTTTAAGAGTTTGGACAGCATGAATATTATTGTTAAGATTTGCTTTATCTGACTTAGATATCGAAAAGTTAACTCTCCAAGACCAAGATAGTGACCCTCAACTTTCTCTTTGATTCTTGAAGAATAATACTCACTTATTCTAGCAGAGAGAGCTGAAGTAAAAGAGATGAATCGCTCGCTGGAAGTGCCTATTTCTTGCCACCGATAACAAAAGGAGCCAAGGGTGATTTTCTTACAGGTTTACAGTCAGCTTTTCAATATCTAAAACCAGACAAAGTGAATCCCACCTGTACTGCCATGACTACTTTTTGACTTAGGAAAACTAACACAATGGAGACATTGCATGCCATTTTTGCTAGTCGCGCGGCAAAGTCTTTCGTGTAAGAATACGCCAACATTCCTGCTGTACTTCTTCCACCCCAGATTCAATAGAGAAGTTCAGACATTAACTTCTAGGGGGCAAAATCGCTGTAGAAGGTAGGGGTCTTAAATGTTTTCTAGAATAACTAGGCCCACCCTTCTCAACTAGCCTCACAGACTAACTTCCCAGGGCTTCAGATAGTCCATTTTTAAGCCACTTGTCTTATCAGATTTTGACTACTTCTGGTCTAGCTTGGGAGCTTGTGATCTAAGTATCTGAGTACTTTGTGGACAGGCAGTAAAGAAATCTCCATGGAGATCCTGACTTTTCAGCCTTTTGGGGTTAGGCTTGTGATTCTCTTAAGCTTACAATTTGGGAAGAGAGGTGGTGTTTCTCTCATAAGATTTTTTTTTCCAGTTGAATTTCTCTTTGCCCTTTAATTTTATTTTTGCTTCAGAACAACTAAATAAAAGTGAGGACAGACTGCCTAGCACACCTAGCACATGCCTCCATACTTCCGCTGTTTTTCCAGTGGCTGATCAAACTTTGAGAGAAATTTCCTATTTAATGAAAACCCAAGACTGAGGAACACTGTGATGAGAAAGTATGTGTCTAATCCTTGAGCCTTTCCTCTTTAAAAGGATGAGCATTTTTTCTGACCAGGGTTTTTGTTAAGTTTCCTCTACAATCCAGTGCACTGGCAGGTTTAACATGTTGAGGAGCTCCTCAGGCCAAGACTGAGGTGTGTTGGAGAGAGGTGTGGGTTTCTACAAGGACGGCTGCTGCAATGAGGAACTGAGGAGCAATGGCAGAGCTGAGTGGGGATGCTGGGCATCACGGGAGGATGTGGTGTCTGACAGGACTGATGTGTAGCTGCTGGCACAACCAAGATCATCCTGCTCTTGTGCTGAACTCATGCTTTTCCTTACAGTCTCAAAAGTGTTAGGAGTAAAATCTAAGGGGTCAGGAGAAAGAGGCAGGGATGGAAGATCTTTGAAAAAACATTTGTCTTTATCTCCATTGAGCTCATAATGTTCATTCAACCTCCTTTAGCCTCTGGCTGGGACTTCATTTAGCCAAAGATTGCAGATGCAATTTTTAAAATGTGAGGGTGTTTTATTTCAATTTAAAACATACCTTCTGAGTAATCCTGCAGCCTTTCCTATCTGAGTATCATGTATTTACCTACCCGGCCATTTGGAGTGGGGAGAGAAGCTGAAAGAGTAATTAATCCCACTGAACTTTCACTGTCTAAAAATTAAAGTGCCTAGTCTAACCTCTTTGCATCAGCTTCCTCTACCATCAGTGGAAGAAGACAGGCACCTTGGGCTAGGGATTCATCCCACAGATCTCACACAACTTTGTTGGGTCTAACTTTCAGGTTGGAAACACGAAGTGAGATGACTCTCATCCATTTTACCTGAGTAAAGACAACTTGAAGAGATAGAAATTGCAGACTCAAGCACTAAATTACTTTCTGTATTACTGTTCAAGGGACAGGGTCAATTCTGCTGTAAGCTTGTATTTTAGGTGGTTATGAGGTTAGCTGAGAAACTCTTCTTGGAGCTGTGATTTAACCTTCAACCTCAGATATTCCTGATTATTTTCGGATTACTGTTTTCTTCCTTAGTTAAAAGTCTGGTTGGTTATAAAGTAAGATCAATCTGTTTGACTAAATTAGCAAGTTACTTTCATGCTTCTACTATTTTAAAGCTTGTTTAACTAAGAAGGGCCAAAGGTGATTGCAGTAAGCCAGTAAGCCCTGCAAACATAAGCAGAGTTAAATGGCATTGATTTCTAATTAAAAAAATAGTTACTCAGCCATAGTCTGAACATCCTTCAGTTCCATTTCTTTTTCTTTTAAATTACTTGTTCCCCTTTCAGTCAGTGAATTCTGCTATTTCATAATGGACCAGGTAATGTCAATTAACAAATAAGAGTGCTTATAACAATGTTTATAAGGGGTACATCAAAATCTGATGTCTTAGGTCTGATGGACAGGAACATTGTGTTGGAGGGAAAACTCAATTCAGTGGATTTTCCGCCCTTCTTTCTTTCTGTGTGAGATCAAAGATCAAGAACTGGCCAAGTGGAGATACTTCCAGCCCCAGGGAGCACATGCAGAAACCAAGCTGGTATAAAACACTCCGGGTCCTAAGTGCAGAAAGCARCTCAGAGACAATGACTTGGAATAGGTGGAGAGTGAATCTCTCAGGAAGATATGTGTAACCYTTCATGGCTTTTGGCTTTGGTAGGTAAAAGATCTTGTGGGATTCCTGTGGGTAAAAGCTCAACCATTGTCATTGTTGCTACAACCAGTGTAGCTGGCTGGGGTCTCCAAACTTCAGCTGTCCTAATGCAGATGTCTAGCCTAAGGTAGTTGTCTAGATCCATACTGTACTAAATGGGAAAAGACRGGCACTTCTGGAAAGTGATCTATCATATGCCTCCTTTAAGRTGGGAGAAGGGACCCTAGGCAACCACCACAGACACTTATCTTCTAGTTGGCTAAACATGGGTGCAGTGGCAATACTGAGGCCTTATCACCTACTCTGGAGTTTAAGCTGTGTTTCCTGCTCCCCCCCCCCTTGAACCAAGGGGGAAGAACCYCTTGAAATGGTTCTTCCTACTTTGGCCATACCTGACACATGGAGATRACTATCCACTAGCCACAAAATCTTGGCACTTTGATCTAGTCCTTATTTTTGCTTGCATTCTTGTTTGATTTAGTTGCTTGTGCTCCTTTTGGATAGTAGTCAGGGAGAGAGGGACTCATGTCACCTAATCTTAAGTTGATGGAAGACGCTTCTCTGCTTGAACTCGTTGTCTAGGCTCCCGCTATAGCCAGCTGAGCRAAACAGGCACTATCAGGCTGTGATTCATCACATTTTGGCCACCTCTATTACAACAAGAGGCAATCTCTCAAAATGGCTGTTTCTGTCCACTGATTGCAAAACAGGCAGATTTTAACCATCAACTTGTTGATTGTGAATGTCTGACCAGCAGTGACTTGGTAAGAGAGAGAYACCTAATCTTTGGACATTACTTCAGCTGACCCTGACTTGTCATGTCTGGTAGTGCTTGATGACTTCTGACAGTGATCCAAGCTGGATAGCCCATCCACTTGGAGCTTCCCTGAAGGCTAAGTCTTCACTGTTAATGTAAGCAGGGTAGAGACTGCTGTGTAAATACTGCAGAGAAAAGTAAACTTGTTGGTAGAGATTTATTTCCAGAGGAGACCAGGAGTCTTATTTATACCTTTTGACAGAGATGAAGGAGCTGTAGGGTCTCATGTTATATCCGTTGAGTCACRTTTGCATGTTTAGAGCATGTGTTTAGGCTAGATACAAAGATGTACAAAGACAGGGAAGAGGTGTATTAGCAGTGCACCAAGAATGACAGACAAGTAGCACAGTGATGGTTCCTCTTTGAGCRATGGGATGTTTTGCTGTACTTTCAGAGTAGACACRAGTATAAAGTTGTGGRGTCTTAGCAGCACTCATCCAGCTGTGGAGACAGGACAGTCAGTTGCACTAATGTAATTCTGGATTAACTCTATCGAATCAGCAGGCTGAAATCAGTTTCACCCCACCTATTCCTGAATTGTCTCCTTCGTGGTGCGTTCTGCATGTCCGCTTGCTTAGCTGTGAAGTTGTTCTTCTAGGGTAGGAGCTCAGCATTTTCCTTGAGTTAATCCCGTGCAGTGGGATATTGTCAGGGCTGCACAGTCATTTGTATCTCATCTTGATTATTTCTAAAATGAAAACACCCCCTAAATCCGTATGTGGCTTGGAATCACAGGGCACGGACGGCATCCTGCTTTGGGGATCTCGTTCATGCAAAAGGCAGATCAATTTTAATGTTAAATGCACAAACTCAAATCCCAGCTGTGGGAGCTGAACACCAGGTTGCCTGCCACARGCAAGGCTACGAAGCCCAGGCCAGGTACTGGTGGATGGGCAAGAAGCAGCAGTCTGAAAACACAAAAGCATCTTCAAACTCGAGGAGCTCAGTGGGGTGGCAGAATGCCGTGACTCAAACACACAGTCATGTCCCTCATTGACCAGTTTTTACATTTCTTTAAATGTCGGGGTTTCGACAAAGTTTTCATGCTTTTTATTAAGGCAAAAGTATGTGCTTGTGAAATTGTGAAATTGATGTGTTATTTTGTAACTGTTTAAGAAAAAAAAAAAGTATTTAAAGCTAAAGAGCYGTTATTGTGCGGGGTTTTCTCTCAAACTGGTGCATACACTTAACATCAGGGACCTACTATACATAACAAAAATCAGTGATACAGTTACTGTAAAACCAGATACACACCTTTTACTGTAATACTAACTTTAAAAACCTTGCACTGTAATGGTTACTATTAAAAAAACAACAACAAAAAAACAACAAAAAAACTCTTGTCAGAACTGATTTTGTATCTTTGATTATATCTGAAATTTTAACATTTTTGTATACTTACCATGTCAATGATAGCATCCTCCATGGTTAATTTCCGGGTTCTGTTTCCTTTCCGTCTAATCAATCACATGCATTGCTACAGGATGTTGATGGGCAGGATACAGCCACGGGAACCAAGTAGGTCACCCCCACTCTTGTCAGAAAGTTGCACTCAGACAATCCCAGCAGAAGKAAAAGCAAAGACCCCAAACCGTTCCGATGGTTTCCGATGCTGCTAACAGTTCCTGCTGCCCCGAACGTGCGACCAACAGAACCAGGGGACGAATCTTGAGTCGTTTCTTTATTCTGGCGTTGTTCTGGCCACGTTGGCTGTCCGGCTCCATCGCACGGCAATGCATTCTGAGTAGGTAGGAAATCTAAACCAACGAGATAACTTTGCAGTCACTAAGTTTATTGATTTTTTTTCCCTTTCTAAAAATTTTTTTAAATAAGATGTATTTGGAATCAGACAGCATGGTATTGCAATTCTTTCTATTTTTAAATACTAATACATTCTGTGTGTAAAGTCTTGTTTCTTAGCTAAGAAAATCTTAAATGTGGAGCTGAGTTTGAACCATTTTTTTCCCTTATTGTACTGTGATTTGGGAATTATTTTGATATAATTCTTTAATTTGGTAGAAGATTTCCCACACCTTCTCCTTCCTTCCTATCATCATTTCATATTTTTTACAAAAGTGAAAAAAAACAAACAAACAAAGGAACAAATAATCTTTTTTTCTCTCTTTAGGCTGTGTAATGTTGTGTTGTCCAGATTCTGTATAAAAATATGTATATGATGTATCTGATATTTGGCAGCAAACAGCTGCAACTTTAACCAATATAATTAACAAAGAAATGCATAATGTTGGTGTTTTAAAAAGTAAAAAAAAAAAAAACCTAGTTAAGATGTTTGTGTAAACTTGCATGGTTTAAAATGTACTTAGTGCATTGAGAAATGTTGTTAGGGTCCTAAGTGAAAGGCTGGTTTACTTTTTGATTCTAATGGTGATTGGTTTGTTGATCGGAATATCCCCTATACTGTATGTCTTAGTTTATTTAGCATATTTATTTATTTTTTTCTCAAGATCTAGCATAGTGTATCTATCTATATGTAATACTGTTCCTTAAAACCAGGTTGTGGAAACTGCGTTTCGTCCGGCAAAATGATGTTTCGCATCACAGTTCTGATTCAGTTGCATTCCATTTAATTTGCTGTGAAGTCCAGGTTTGACTTTCCGTTGGGATCTTATTTGCCAGCTGGGAAATGCTAGAGGCCAGGCTGCGAGTGCCGCTAAGACAAGGATGAACCGAGTGGCTTGCTCCTGTCAGACACCGGCATAAGAGATCAGCATCAGGCCTGGCAGTCTCTGACAACGGAGGGGTAGGAGGGCAAGATTTGGTCCCTCCTTAACCAAGGCTGAGATTTGCCTCTYGGCAGCATGCGTTTTATCAGGATCACGGCAGGTATCCCCTGGGTTTTCTCCCACCTAATGGACAAATCTGGCTTTTAGCGACAGCTGTTTAACACTGCTGAAATAACAGGGTACYGACAGTGGAGTGTGGATGATCAGCCCTTGCCACCACGAGAAACAAAATGAAACTTTGCAATAAGCTCCATACTCCCTTACCAAAAGCACAAGCCCTCCACGTTCAAGAGCAGCTTRCTCTGTGCCCTCCAGAGCTGAGTCTAACCCGACAAATTTGATGAGAGCTAGGACCAAATGTCAAAACGGGGAGTCCGTGGGCAATGGTCATGGTTAGTTTTCACACCTCCTGCCCCCACCAAAGTTCTCTTCRGTTTTTCTCCAACCTTCGTTTCTGCTGAACCACCAGAACGGGGACATTTTCAAGCCTCCAGCAGGGATTGCACCAACACCATCAAAAGTCACAGGCGTTAGTGACTGTTTAACAGCTCCCGGGGTTGACCTCCCGCACTGGTTAACGTGGACACATTCTTGTCTCTTAATACCTGAAAAATCTCCAGTGGCCTTTCCCAAAAATAAGACAGAGCTAGACTTAGATACATAGAGCTGTTCATTTCTATAGCATTTTTCAACCCAGAGGGTCTCAAAGGGCTTTTCCAGCATAACACGATCTTACTCGTGCAGCCTATAAATGGCAGATCACTGTTACTAAAACGCAGCCACCTCTGGGGTAGAGCCTGCCCAAAGTCCACCAGCTCACAGCAACTCTATGCAACAGTCTAGCGCCGGAGGTATAGACCAAAACTTCAGGGGAAACTCTGCTAAGAATAACAAGCCCAACTCCCAGCTAAGTGCACACTATGACCAGAGAGGACAGGCCGGCTGGTTTCACTTTCCCCTTCTGAGTCATTCCACTCACTTTGCCTGTGTTCACGCAGTGCCAGGCTGTGACAGATGGCTGGGTAACCTAAACTTCTCCAGTTTGCTTTCATCAGCTTTTTCTTTCCTAAAAGCTTTTAAAACATTCTTTTTGCACAGGGGAATAGGGAACAAAAATCAGCCCCTCCTCTGCTCCAGACACAGGASAACTCCATCCTTCTCTCTTTCCTTTTCTCCCTCCTTTATACATAGCTATTGTCCGACTAACTTTCTCTTGATCTTCTCTGATCTCTACCACTTGTTTTAAACCATAGTTACACTTTGGGTTTGCTGCTTGATGTCCCGCTAACTGGTTTTAGTTCAGAAAGAAATAAACGGAGCTTGACATCAGGCACTGGCAGGAATCCTTGCCTGGAGTGCAGATATATGGCTTGTCCCGTGGCCAAACCAYACAGCTTGATGGATACTGACTTGAGGGCTTGATGCTGACTACAAAACTTGTGATTTGTTGCAGGACTGGCTGCATCCCTGAGAAGCTGCTTGTGGCGGTCATCTCTTCAGCTCGGTAAGCAGAAGYGATCTGCTTTCCTTCCTACTTCGCTCCAGATCCAGAAATTCTCCCGTAAAACAGTGGAAGTGCCCAAACATGGTTCTCGGGTGGCAGGAGAAGATCACTTAGTTGATGTTTCATGGCATGATGCTCGTGGATTTTTTCCTTCTCTTTAAAAGGGATTCAGTCAATCTTCAGTCTTAAGTCTTTATAYAGAAAAGCTCCTGTGAGAATCAAGTTTTGCTTTCAAAGGCTACAAGATCACTTACTTCAGATCCCTCAAGGTAGTAGGCAGAGCATCCTCTGATAGAGGACATCAATATTCAATCCCTTGTAAGGAAGGGCCTTTCTTAATAGTCAGGATTTTGTATCTGGAAATCTGGCCTTCTGTGTCTTCAAGATGTCTGGGAAAATGAGCTGTGCCCTATTAGGAAGGAGCTTATTCCTTGACAGCTACAATCTGGAGGTATGCTCTTGCAATGTCACTCTCACCCTTGGTCTGTCTGCTCCTTTACGTCCCCACATATGYTGAGGGAAAGCTCTTTTAGACCAGCATGCTGCAGACCTGTCAACTCAATGGCACATCTGCTTTGATTCCCTTCCCAGTTAGTCTCTGATGGTCAGTCCTTCTCCCCTCTCTCAAGACCAGCATGAAAATGCTTTAATGTAAGCAATTAACCATACAGCTGATGTAAATTATGAGTCCCACTGAAATAACTGGAGCTATTCTAACACTCACCAGCCAAGGGCGTGCTACAGCTGCCAGAAAGATATTCATCTTCTAGTTGCCTACCAAGCTTTGCTCTGCTTAATGGGAGCATGTTCTGGAGTTAGATGAAAACCCTGCTGAAAAATAGTAGACTGGTTTACAAGTCAGGCAAACTGCTTCGCTCACCCTCTAACAGCAACCCACACACTTCTGCTTAGAATTTCTCTGTACAGATAGACTTTCCCCTTCCTGGCCCTATGAAGGATAAATTCTGTAACCAGCATTAATTTGCATTCTTGAAACTAAATAAAGGGAAAAAACAAAACCRAAAAACCTAAAGCCCTGAAAATATTCAGCAAAGCCCAAGCGAGGCTGAGATTTTGCAGGCCAGAGCTGTGGATTTATGCAGGACTTTACATGACTGTTTTATTTCCAACGCAATAAAAATAACCAACTTACTGTAGCAAAGCTTGCACCAGGTGCTATCTCTCAAAACCTTCTGCATGGAACAGTCTGCCCTGTATTTTCTCTGCCTAGCAGCACTTTGCAGAATGTTGGAAGGGAAAATACCCCATTTGTCTCTGTCCAAGCATGGGTGGATTACACATGGGGAAAACTATATGGCTTTCCTTGTGCATTTCTTCTTCTTTCTTTCTTTCTGAGTACATCCACTTCAGGGAGATGAGGAGGTGCAAGGTTCACTGGAAGCCACTGAACCTGTAAAAACAAATTCTTTTAGTCTTTCCATCACAGTTTCCAAGTTTATTTGAGGGTGTTTTTGTGGAGGGCCCACAAAAGTCCCTGTGGAGCTATGTTTTGGTTGCASTTTTGTTCATGTCCTCCAGACTTGGTTTCTCATTGAATCTTGGTCATCTCTTTCTTTGCTGTTATGCTCAGTGTCCTTGCTTGGCCTTTAGCAAACCAAACTTTGGACTTCAACCAGAAAAACGAATGCTTATTATCTCTGGGAATGTTGTCGCAGGAGCACATCAGCCTGTCTCTCCCACCTTCCAGCAGACAGCCACATGTCTTCTTTTTCAGAGAGGAAGTGTTACTCAGAGCAAAAGACGGGCATGAAGGATCCCTGGATCCTATTCTTAGCTTTTCCTCTTACTTGCTCTGTAACCTTGAACAAACCACTTCTTCTACGCGTGCCTCAGTTTACCCACTTGGGTATAAGAATATCTACCTCACAGGGGTGTTGTGAGGCTCTGTTATTGAGATCCTTATCTGGAGGGTGGAGTAGAAATGCCCCATATTCGTAAATTAGCTTATCGGCATTCCTGACAAACTCTTTCTTGAGACATCAGTGTTGGCAAAAGAAACATGATAAATGCTTTATTCATTGGTTTCATCAAAGTTTGGGCCATTTGCAGTAACTCTCCTCAGGCAAGGCTGGACACGGCACATGGAAGAGATCAGCGCAACAGAGGAAGCTCCACTCCTATTCCTGAGTTAGCTCAAAGTACCGACACACATGGAGGAAGGGTGCTTTGCCCTACTCTCCCAAGCTTCCAACAACCACATCATTAATCTCTTTGTYACCATGACCACCCAGTCTCTGGGTTGCAAAATTTCTCTCATGTAAGTGCACATTTTGGTTGGGTATTAGATGCCACTGCTTTCTGTGACATGGTCCAGGTTGTCCTATAGCACTGTGGGAACACCCAGAAAATGTCTTGCCTGTTGCTATTGAAAGGATGTACAGAGAAAGCTCATCTTTGAACTATCATACTGCTTTGCTAAGAGTATAGCACCCTARTGCACAGAGACAGCCCCTCCTTGACCATACACTCTTCAGTCGATGCATCTGGGCTGTCGCAAACAGGACTTACAACATGAATCCCAGCAACTGGCACTGGAGAAGAGGACAACCTGTGATGTTCCAAGCCCACCACATAGTCAGCAAAGTTATTATTGTTTCCAAAGCTTTGTTTCATCCAGTTTTCATTCCATCCAAGTGCAGGAATTTCCACCATTTCCTTCCATAGACCCAACGATCCAAAGACTGCCTTTGGGGTGGTCTCTTGAAAGCTGAAAGAAAAATGGAAAGAACAGAAATGGTAAAAAAAGAAAGAATATGTGCAAATTATCCTCCCAGAAAAGGAAAAGGAGCCCCTGAAAGATCCTTCTTGCGCGCCACATAGTTTGGTTAAGGGAAAATGGCAGAAAAAATTGTCTCTTTTCACTCACACACATATAAGGACATTCTTGGAGCAGCTTTGAATGGGTCCCCCTGACTGGAAAGCAGCATGCAGAGAATTTCTGCTTCCTTTGCCTTCATAAACTGAGCCACAAATTCAAAAATACAGAATAGGGGAGCTTTTGCTGAGATTAATCAAGTTTTCTGCACAGAGGATCTGGATAGGAAAGAATTTGTTCATCTCTTAAAAATTTTTATAGATTTGTTTTTCCAGCCGACATGGAAACCTCAACGATAACAGCAAACATGAAATAAAAATATGCAAAACAATGCATATGCCAACAAAAACATTGTTTCGGTATCTTGGAGAGAGATTGTTTTGATCTTTGCCTGTTTGTGTGCTCCTTTTTTAAAATTTACCCTGCATTTTGAAGTGAAAAGCTGCTTTGAAACCCTAAATGCTTAATTTTGAAAATATCAAAAAAGATTTCTCCAAACAATCCCCAATAGTTAGATTTCATGAGCTGTGAAGGACTTTCACCCATTCCCATCACTTGATCCTCTAGCCCAGGCAGCGCATACCTTTGAAATGGGTCTGGTTTTGATATGGGAGCCCTGCGTCAACGGCAATGTTCAGAGTGTGGCAAACAGCTAGTGCCGTGAGATCCTCCCATGCCGGATGGGAACAACCAGGCACACAAGCGGAGTTAGTCCCAGTGAACCTACAGAGCATGAAGGAGGACCAGCACAGGCAGCGCCATCTCTGATCCTCTCTGTCCTTCACCCAAGTGAGGATGCGGCTTTGCTTCCTTTCCGAGGTGATGAAGTCGTTTACTGCCTTAAAATCAACCAACGAACCAAACCCCACTCTTCGGTTTATGCAGTTTAGCTTGCTGGCAGCAGTATTACCTGCAGGACTTGCACCAGGCACGGAGAAGTTTCATCTGGAGTTTGGCAGGAAAGTTCTTTTTCATGTTATTTTTAATGTAACTGTGTTTCTTTTCCCCTTTTGGGTGAAACTTGAAAGGTTCCTGAAGTACTGAGATTTGGAAAACGTCACCATTATCCAACAGGGATGTCCAACCAGCACCTTGTCCATTGCCCCAGAAAAATAAGCACATGGTAGAGGTTAGAGGGACCATAGCAGCCCTTGGCTGCGGCGACAAAGTAGAAATAAGCACACTGTTGAAACTAAAGCACACGAAGAAGCCTGCTCCGTGATCCTGATAAAAACTGCTGGCTGGGAGTGAATTCCCCACTGCCTCTCCTCAAAGGTCCTGAACTCGCATTCACACTCCCCTCCTCCCTTCCCACTCTGCAATTTCGTGTCTAGAGATCATCCCCTTCTCCCAGGCCAGGCTTACACAACTGAATTTTGCTAGTACGGCTCTCGCATTCACAGTGAATGACAAAGGAGTCTCTGCAAAAGGCTCCAGTATGCCAAGCTGTATTTTCCTGGGAATGCAAATACCACTGGGAGCTGAAGGGGAACCTGAAATGATCCGTCAGCAAATGCACTGATTTGCAAGTCTACGTTAAGTGCATGCTGGCAATCCTTTGCCAGGGTAGCTGACCAGTTGGATTATCCTGGCAAAAGCTGTTTTGTAGACCTGGCCGAAATGCCTAGAGCTTTGCTTCGGATCTGGACTTGTGCACTTGCCTCTTCCCTGTCCCATTTGTATGCTTTGATTTCTGAGCTGTTTTTCGCACTGTCAGGAATTTTTTAAACCGTGTTAATTGTAGTCAGCTGCATACTGTTTGTTAGGCCTCTCCACCAAGCTCTTTAAATGAAAGTCAGTGGCTGTCTTCCCTTGGACAATAATGAATGTATATATCGTAAGTGCAGACTATACAGAAAAGTGGCTAAGTCAAGGATCAGAGGGTTTTGTAAAGCCTGTTTATTTTTTTAAATGAGTTTGAGCATTTATATTTTACCACCATTTACGTGGTTTTGGGGAACCCAGATTGTGTCAAGATCTCATGCCAAAACAAGCCAAAAGTTGTTTGATTTCAACCTTTTCTTCCATGAACCATATTTTAAATGATACTTTAAATGTCATTTTAAATGTTTTATTGAAACATGTACTGATGAAAAAACAAACAAAATGTCATCTTGACAAAAGATTTATACATGAATCAGAAAGTATTTATTTCAATTTTGTACCTTTCCATTTTAATACATTATAATGTATTGACTCAACTGAGATAATATAAACAGTTCATTTTAATAACATGTTTGCRGTGTGCTGTGTCATTTTATTCTCTCCTTTCTGCTCCATACTGGAAGAGCTGCTGGACAGAGTCTATGAAACCAAAAGCAGATCTGAACATTTCAGATCTCAGCAATCCTGAGTTTATTTTAAGACCAGAGCAAGACGG
This sequence comes from Apteryx rowi, assembly GCF_003343035.1. Lineage (NCBI taxonomy): Eukaryota > Metazoa > Chordata > Aves > Apterygiformes > Apterygidae > Apteryx > Apteryx rowi. The sequence continues at coordinate 598,276 of NW_020450792.1, read as the reverse complement.
CATCTTTAGCAGGATGCTCCGGGAAAACCAAATGGGCACTGAAATCACAGGATGTGGTAGCCTGAGAGGGTAGAAGAGCTGGTGGGTAAAGAGGGTCCAGGATTAGGGTAAACTACTGCGTAGCTGCAAATCTAATCATCTGCTGATGGATCTAGGTAAAGCTGCCTCCCTGTGGATTCGCCAATGGGATGGCACAACCAAACCTCATCTCCTGTGTGTATGCTGCAGGGGAAGCAGTCTGCAGCCTTTGGCAGTGGAGTGATCCCCACATTGAAACTCCCAGGTGAGTCCATTCACACAGGGACTAAGTGGCTGATACCTGTCCTGACCCTGCTGGGCACACTCAGCCCTAAATAAGGATTTACCATTTCTTCCACCAGTCCCCAAATTCAGCTCCTGCTCTTCTTCAGCCACGTTTTGTCACCTCCCGCTCTTTCCCCATCCTGGAGAATGTATATCCCACCGCTTAGAGGGACGTGTCTATAACTGCTGATGACCTGTGCCATGGCTTCTTCTCTCCAGTTTCCTGCCTTCTGATTGTGCCTCCTACTGAGTCCCTCTCCCAACTTCCTGATGAATCCAAACCCACATTTAGCCCAGTTAATAACTGACCCCTTGACCCATCAGTTCATAGAGAAAGGCCAAGGATCATGTGGGCTGTGCAAGCAGACCTCCCTCAGAAGCAGGTCTATCATGCAGTGGTTAGCTCTTGCCTGTGGGCACCCAGGATGAGCAAGTTGTGAGGAGAGAAACTTGCTGGTGAGGCCTTTCATGGTACCCCACTGTATGGGGGAGACTGCACGGTGGGACTGTTGTTCCATGGAGAAGAAAGCAAATCTGCCTGTGACACAAAGTAAAGGCTACGACTACATCCCTGACCCTGAGGCACCGTCTGGCTAGGTTCATGCTATCAGACTCCCTCAGCCTCCAGAGCAGGGTGGTCACATCTGAACTGCCTGGTAGGAATGGTCTATGCTAACTCCTGAGTCAAATCCAAGGATTATCTAGGACAGTTCCTCTTGACCTGGTTTAAAACTGTACCGAGGAGTGTGCTAACAGTTGAAGGGTATGGATGGATAAGTTCCAGCGCCCGCAAATCTGCCCTGGAGCTGTTTAACTTACTGCTATAGATGTAACCTATGAGAAAATCATGCTGGCCTGCTGCACTACATAGCACGCTAATAACAAGGGAAGGTGAACCCTCATTACAGAGGACCAGTGGGGTGCTGTCCTCTGGAGATAGCCTCTGGGTATTATCAGAAAGAGCAGATAATATTCTCCATGACATGCAATACATTCCCCACCATCATCTGTACCTGTTCAGCTCATGGAATTGCTGTTCTCTTCACTCTGGAAATGGGTTTTGTAGCAGCGGGAATATGAACCTGTAATTTCTCCACCCATGTATTTCAGGGTAGAATGAAAATTCAGTATAGACAGACTGCAGGAAGGTTCCTCATCAAACTTGCCCAGGCCATTAAAAATTAAAATGCTTTGTGGAACCAGTTCTGTTGTCAAACATCTGACCCTTGGGAGGTGATGGGAAAGTGGACTTCTTGTACAGTGATGTCCCAAAATGCGCGTGACCTTTCCAGAAGGTATCCACTTTCTCTTAAGAAACTCTATGATTACAAAGAACAAATAAAAAGGAAATACTACAAACCTGAGAGCAGGAGTGTAACTTATTCTGCAGGATCTGTCATAGCTCTCAAAGGAACTGACATGACTTCAGAGCTATCCCCAGGCATCTATAAAGGTCCAGTGTTTTGTTGCATATCAAAGAATACACAGTAGGAAGAGAGCTGTGACATACACACATTGGTCCAAACCAAATATACTCAGGCTTCTAGGATGTTCTCGGCAGGATCTGAATTTCATGACATTGCCAAATTTTCCTTGAAAGGCAGATCTGGGAGATACTGAATGGTCAAGGGAGCAGGAGAAGGTAGGAGGTGGGAGCATGAAGATGTATAAGCTGAAAGTTATACCTGAGGGACATCAGAGAAGAGAAAGCATGGGGTGTTGAGAGGTATCAGATTCAGGGTGAAGAAAACCAAGAGAGTATGGGCACTCAATGCAGATAGCTTTCTTTATTCTTACTCAACCTATCTTTTCTGAGTTGAGTAATTCATACTTCTCTGCAAGCCAGTCTAGGACAGGCACCTTCAGCATTGCATCCACACCTCCCTAAGGGAAGGAGCCATTGCCATCTGGAAGATGACATAGGTTGGGGGGAGTTCTGGAGTCTTCCCTGGTCATGGCTTTCAGACAGAAGAATGAGGCCTACACATTGCTCTCCCAAAAGGGTGTTGCCAAGTGTGCTGGAGTCCCTTAGTCAGAGGAAATAGGTCATGGCCAGAAAAGCTAAGCTTCAGGAGAACCTGACTTCTTCTAAGGAAAGGCATGCAGGGAGACGGTTTCCTCTGGGAGTGGATGTGAAACAGTGCAGCACATGCTAGCTATTGTGTGGGCATCTTTCTCTGCTTTCCACCAGGAAGCAGATGGGACTTTCACCACAGGAGGACTCGTGGTGGGGGTGGCATCTGCGACAGATTTTCACAACATTGCCTTATGTCTGTGTAAAGATCTTTCCCTCTCTGACTGCCATATCTGCCCAGAGAAATTCCATCAAGCTCCCACTAGCAACCAGAACGAATTGTGGAGGTCTGGAAGGTGAATGTCTCAGTGCCTCAAACCCTTGACCGAGACCCACAGGCCCCTGATCCCAGTGCTACCCCTTACTCTACTCTGAGGCCTCGTGTATGTCACGTGGGGCTGACGTTTCAGAAGATCCTGTCCTTGACAGTCAGCCAAAACTGCAGGATTTAGCGCGGACCATGGAACCCACTGGTAACCCCAAGGAACACACCAGTGCATGATCTCCATGAGGTGAAGAATGTGCTTGGTTTTAAAACGAGCAAAGAAAATCCCCCCTAAAACTGACCTCATTTTAATTAATGACAATACAAGGTATCAGACTTCGATTCAGGAGACTTGGGACCAGCTCTGTAAATGCCCTGTGTGAATTCAGGAAAACCACCTCATCTCCTTTCTCCATCTTTAAGATGCTGGTGGTCTTTATTTTCCCTGTCCTAGTCTATTTTGGTTATGCGATTTTGGGAATGGGGGTTACTTACCTATACAGAACTCTGCCCCTAAAAGAATAGGTCTTAATAGACCTATTCTATTAATAGACCTTTCTATTTATTCTATTAATAGACCTATTTTATTAATAGACCTTTCTTCTAAAAGAATAGGTCTGCCAAGGCAGACAAGCCAGGACTGAAAATGTCACTTGCAATGCAGCAGCAGAGAAATCTGCAGTGCCAGAAAGTTGCAGAGTGAGGAGAGCTTCAGAGACGGGCTTAATCCAGCCACCCCTTCATCCAAACGGCACAGTCCCGAAAGGGAAAGGAAGCAGAAATAAATGCAAAGGGAAGAACACCAAGCGGTTTTAACCCACACCCAGGCCAGAGCAGAGCAGCACTCCCTGGAGAGCCCTGTTTTCACCTAGAAGGGTGGGAAGAAAACAAGCAAAGAAATTGCTTTACATGGCCATGTTTCCTTCTAATACCCATCTCAGAATATCCTTCTGATGGAAAAGGCTCCCTGTACCCTTTCATCCGTCTGCCAAGTTCCCTTTTAAAACTTTCCTTGATACTTTTCTCTGGCTTGTTACTGACAAACACTTTGGCGAGGACAACTTCAGCTCAGTCTTTAACCTGACTCTTTTTTTCTGCTGAGCCTCATCTGCCTCTAGAGTGGACTCCTGCCACATTATATAGCACAAAGTAAGTAGCAGTTCCCTCCATGTGGACCAGGATTTCATTGTGAATTATTTGGAGACTCCCCCAGCCTTTGGTTCAAGAGGAAGGTTTGGAAATTATTCCTTTCACAGGGGTGGAGGCACATATGTCCATGGACCCATGCAGAGGGTCAAAATGGCTATATCCAAACAGCATTTTGGGACTGATCTGTGACCTGTGCTAAATCCTTAGTAGTGTCTAAGGACCGTTTGGGTCACTGCTAGTTGGCCCAGCCTGAAACCATGTATGAACCATGGTAAGCAACAGTAGAGTTACAGCAACCAGACGTGGGCTCTGACAGAGTTTAATTTACTCTTACAGAAATAGCCAACATTTCCAGCATCTCTGTAATCACAGAGAAGACTGCCAGGTCACGTAATTATTGTTTAATTGAAGATCAGTGTGTTTATACAGTGCCTGCACAAGGGTCGCTTTGGGAACTTGCTGCAATAACACAAATAGTCCAGAAAACAACCAGTGAGGAAAAAGTGATCAAATGGGTTTCAGGCTGCAAAGGAGGGTTTTGTGAGAAACCAGGAGAAACTTTGTCTTGGTAGGATAAGTCAGCACTGGCTAGSTTATCTGGGTGGGAGTAGAGTATTCATAACTGGAGATGAAGAACGGTTAGATGCATTTCAGTCAGGACTAGCTTAGGTAGCACTGATCTTGTCATGGGCAACCCCTTGCAGTCCCCTCTTTCTAAGTACCTTTGGGAAGGTGCACACTAATCCAGGGTTTATTAGGGATACACCTCACTAGATTTAGCTGTGATTTTCCCAGCTCCTTGCCTAAAACTTAATAAAACATCTGATCGTGTGTGCATGTGAATTTTATCTGTTTGTAAATCTCTTTTTCTATATAGAACGAGTTGGGATCTGATTGCTGAGTTAAAGCAGAGATTTTCTTTTCAAGCGGAGCACTTCTCCAAGTGYTTCAGAGAACGCTAAGTAAACAATGATATTTACAAGCACTATTAGTGCTGCCGTTTGCGTTAGATGTGGATTTGAATGTGTTTGTGGGATAAGTGTGCAATGATACATTCCCTGGCTCATTGACTCTACGATGAGTGAACAAATGAAAGTTCCAGCGCAGCTACTGTTTTACAAGGAGCTTGTGGAAATTAAAAAGTTATTGGTGTTAAAAATGTTAATCTCCCAAAGAATGTGGTAKAGAGTGTTTCCAGGCTGCTCGGGAAGCATGAGATTACTCAGTCATTTGGTTTCTTGTAGCTCAGAGATGCTGTTGTATCCYACTTGTCAGTCTGTCAAGGTATGTTGCGGTGGCAGACATCAGCAGGTGRGGCGAGCAGAGTCATGGATCCAAGCAGCTAAATAAGCTGTGAAAACCAGTGGATTTGTTGCCCTTGAGCTCCACAGAAAGCACCRTTAAGCTTCATTCAGTAGCATCTCATCAGAAGAACTGACATGTTGCATTAAACCAAAGGTCCACCCAGCCCGGCACATGGCCTGAAATAGTGCCCATTAGTTGATGTCTAGGAAGAAGTATAAGAAACATAGCAAGTCTAGAGCAGTCTTCTGTTTGGCACATATCCTTGGCTTTTAATAATTATGTCTTTAAAGTCTTTCTGAGCTGGAGGTAGCAGCAGGACTATTGTGTTCAACAGTTCCTGGTGGACCTGCCCTTCAGCAATGTGTCTGATCCCTTCTCARCCCCTGCATCCTTCCACAGCATCCTGCGGCAATGAGTACCACAATGGAGCAGCTGTGATATGGGAGGAAATGGTGGCAAACAGGAGGCTCCTGGGTCGACTCTGCAAGCAGAAAAGCAGGTGGGTTGGCAGGTGCCTGATTCAGCACCTCCAGTGATTCCCTGCTGCAGRAGCAATAAGTCTGGGTCTAACCTGCTCATGCAGGGAAGCACTTGGTTTATTTAGACCCACTTTGCCAAGCAAACCCTAGGTAGCTGAGCCTGAAGGTGCATTCCTGTACCCTCATTTTTAAGAGAAGGCCTCCTGCTGTAGAAAAGGCACAGCCTCTTTACTTTGATTGATGGGCATAATTCACACTTCCCTTCCCCCTGTCCTACAGTTTGCAGCCCAACCCAGGCTACAAGCCTTGGGGATGTTACTGGTGACATTAACAAAAGGCTGTACGGAGCTGCCTGCCCTCCTGCCGCTCCAGAGTCATGCCCATGAGCCCTGTGGCTGCCAGGGTGCTCAGCTTTCTCATGGTATAGCACACTAGTGGCCACCACAAGGCCTGTAGCAAGACCAGCAGCACTAAGGCAAACAGTTCTCAGTGCTTCATTGCCCTCATTGTACCTTGGTCCAAAACAGGGTAGCTGTATCCACATTGCTCTTGGGAATAATTYCTGGCTTTTGCTGACTCCTAAACTGTCTTTGGGCAGTGTTTAGGTCAATGTTAGTTAGTCTGGGCCAAGGCAACTGGCCCAAGGACCATGCAAAGGACCATGCTAATAATTGAACTGTGTGGACAATGGCATTGCAGGGCCTGAGCTCAGGTTACTGTTTTAGAATTGGTGCAGTTAGCAAGTCAAAATGATGTAGCAGGAAATACCCTAGCCACATCCACTACATTGTCTAATTAGATCCTCTTAGGGTCACCTTTGTGCAGAGAATCCCGCAGTACAGAATTGCTTACTTGCAATATGTTATTCAGCCATAGCTGTTGAGTAGGATTTAAAACTGGAGTAGTCCCAGGAAACAACGGTCACACTGCTGATATTTAAGCTGTATGGATGTCTGTTTAGCTGGAGTCATGGCTGCTTCTTTAACACATGCCTTCTGTTGAAGACAACATGGATTTCATGTACTTGGACAAGCTTTGAGCACTTCAGAGGCTGTTACTGTCACTTCCTACCCTGTTCTCTCTGCATTTTCATCTCCTTGCTGCTTGCCTTTCCAGGAGCTTCACGGGGGGGGATCACATTCTTCCAGTTTTCAGAGAAGGGAAGGATAAGAAGATGGACTGGATCCTACAGAGAACTGGCAGTAAATTGTACTGCTGTCCACCAGCCCAGGACAGCTCTGAGCGCTCCCCAGCCAATGTCAGCGGTGAGATCACAGGGCAAAGTGGCAAGTGTAGATTAGAGAAGGGAAAACTAATGTGTAATTAAAGAGCTAATGAGCCCATATTGGCTATTTTTAGTGCTCTATTATTTTCCAGTGGTTGCTCAAACAGTCCCGAAATGACAGTATTGGGTCAGTCTTGAAAGTGCAGCTACGCTTTGAAAAGTGAGCAATGTGCTTGCACGTTTCCCTCTTATTTCTGTTTAGAAGTCGTAAATCTAATCTGCTGTGTTTACAAAGATGAGCCCTRCTGAGAATGTGAGCAATGTTGGTTCTGACATCTTCAGAAGTAACCTCAGTCCTGCCATGAGAACTTAGCAGACATCCAGAGCTAATGAATAAAATGGGCTATAAACTCCATGCATTAAAACAATTTAAAAACAGTTGTAGATCCATTTATTTTTTCACTATTGACCCCCATYTGCTGCTGCTGGATTTTGACTATGCCTCAGCATATAACTTCTGGTGAATAAGGTATTAAACATGCCYAGCATTTTCTCTTCCTAATGGAAARTGATGAACTTCCCTTACATCCATTTGTGAATCCAAAAGTATTTAATATCTGGGGGAGGAAAGTTTTTTATTTCAGTAATTTCATCATGAATATTTTTTGAGGATCATACTGAACTAAACTATTGGGATTGGTTACATGCTGCTCACCTACTCCCTTTCTTGCTTCCCGACCAGATGATCAATTCTCATGATGAAAGTATCATTTGCTTCTTTATGCCAGGTGTGTGGAATAACACTTGAACCTTGCTGGCAGCAAAACATTCTGTGTGAATGAAATTTGCTGCCTAGCTGCTTCTCAGAAAATAAACACAATGATGGTGGAAGGGAACTCATTTTGAAATTGGAATGAGTATCTGCAGGAAATCCTTTTTTTCTTTCCCCTCTCATTTTGAGCAAAGCAAGTGAGTGTTTCACAGGATTAAATGGGACACTTTAATTTGCAGAAGRGTAAATGGCACTTACAGAGGAGTAAATAGCATAGGATTGGGTTTGTGGTTAAGACATTGCATTGGACCTGAGGAAATAGGGGTTCTGAGAAGGCTTTCTGAATTACATAATTCATAAAAATGATAGACACGAAGAACTGGATGAACTGGAGAAGCCCCTGGGAAGCCACCTAGCTCATCTCCCCATTCTGCAGTAGGGTCAGACCTTCAGTGACACATTTGACCGTGATGCTCTTTACCTCCAAGAAAGGCAATCCCACCACCTCTTAGCCAGTCCCAGGGTTTCTGGTACCCCAACCACTTTCTGATGTTTTAAGTTAAGTTGATTTCTGCTTGTCCAGATCACAGTGGACAAGTAGAGCAATTGTTCATCCTCATCTCCAGCAGCCTGCACCAGARCTCCTGTCTGCTTTTCATTTCTAAACCAAACAAGCCCAGTTCYGTCAAGCTGTTCCTCAGACTCCCCTTTCTAATCATCTAATTGTCCCAATTCCTATCCTCTCTATCTCCARTTCCTCCCAAATTTACTTAAAGGGCAGTGGCCAGATACAGATATGGTGCTACAGCTATGGCTTCTCCATCTCTAAGTCAAGGTACAATTATCTCTTCCGACATAGGTGATATTGCCCAGAACTAAATTTAAGTCGTCTTTCTGCAACAGCATTTTACCATAGGTTCTCATTTCTTTAGTTATCTTTTATTTCTGCTCCTTCCTCTTTCTTTTTTTTTTTAAATTTCCTTCCAGTGTCAGCTCCTTCTGATAATTCCCAATTCCTGTTTGTGTGAAATTTCCCGGGCTTAAGGTTTCAGTCTTTTCCTGCTGCTTGTTACCTCATCTTTTTCAGGGTATTCTTCCACTTCAAAGTGATCCGTTGAATTTTGATACTACTTCCAAACTGCTTGCTGTTCTTCTATGCATGGATATCAGTAGATGGTCTGTCCCATACCAGGTTGTTCAAAAACTACTGGCTAGACACATTGTGCACACATGCTATGGACATACTGCCTGGAACATAAGTCTGCATGTGGTATGGTGTTGAAAGTCTTTTAAGCCTTTTTTTTTTTTCACTAGAAATGCTCAACCTGTGACTTTTTGATCTGCAAAWAGCTTGTGGGAAGGCCAAGAGCAAATCCCGTAATGGAACTTTGCTACATGATCGGCAGCAAGTTGGTGCTGCTGTGGAGGCTGCTGGGATGCCCAAATCCTTGGCTGTGGAAGGAAGTCAGCACCAGGATCTGACACCCTTACATCTCCTTGGGACCCCATCATGCTTCCTGGGGTTTCAGCTCAGACCTGTCCTGTCCTGCGGCCAGGGGACTGTGAAGACCTCCAGTCCTTTCCCATCTGTGGGTGACTCCAAAGCTCTCTTTACCCTTGGTTCTCTRAGGTGTGGGCCATATGTCTGTGGCTCTTGGCTAGAGAAAAACCTCACTACCTTAGTCACCAAGGCCAGCTTCTTGRTCAGAGATAGAAATTAGGTTGGTTTGTTGAGAATTGTTCCCAGCAGGTCATGTAGGCTGTTCTTCATCACTRCGTTGTCCTCCAGTGGCCAAATATGGAACTGATTATGTAAGAACTTCTGCAGTGTTTTCCTAGGGATTGGAGTCAAGGTAATTTATCCATGATTCCCTGACTCAGTCGTTACTCTCTTTCTCCAATGATAATGATTAGTGGTCCAGAGATTATTTAGTGCCATTTTTCAAAAGTTCTAGGCTGAGCCTTATCCAATTTACAAACCTCCAAGTGGATACATTTCAGCCCTCTCTTCCTGTCCTCAAACCTGCATCGTTAAATTGCACGGAATATTTGCTTGGGATTTGGGGGAATACTAAAACAAGAAACATACAAGTCCCTCATTCTCTTGACACTGCTTCRTACTGGCTTGTTAATGTCCCATCTACATTAAGCATTGGCCCAGACTGACCCATTCTCCTCTTAATTCTCCTAAACTCCAACCCTATTTGTTGACAGTTGCATCCTTTGCCTGCTAATTTTATCTGTAGCTGATGGTTCCTGAAGGTGCATCTGTGCAAAAACTCCTGACCAGTTTGTAGAGCTTGCAATCCTGCTCCATGTCTTCGTTTCCAGGCCTCCTCCCAACCTCATCTCCTGTCTGGTCAGCCTGGTCCTTACTGGTTTCTGACCCTGCCTCCCTTTCTCTCTTCTACACCAACCTGCCTGATGCTRTTCTCAAGCCTTGAACTGCTGTCCATATCCTTGGGATCTTGACCTTCACTCCATCTCTCAGCTACACCTTGGCTTGTTCTTGGAGCCTGCTGACTCTGACACTTTGGCTTCTTGACTTCCTCCTTTGGGCCAGTCCATTTGGGACCCTCTGGTGTCTGGCCTCACCCTCCCACAACTACAGCCCATAGCACATGCTTCCAACCCAAGTTCAGTATGGTCCAGCCATGAAATCTGACCACCCCAAAACCAGCTGTAACAGAAATAACTCATAACTGTGACTATTGACCTGAGCCTAATCTCTCAGTAGTATCCAACTCTTTAGCACTCCTTTATTCTTTAAARTATCTCCACAAAAAATGCAAGCTGCTAGCTCCTTGACTTGCCTCAGTTTCCCTCCCTCCCCATAAACCATTGCTGCTCTTTCATCTGCTACCTATCTCCTTTCTCTGTTTGGACAACAAACTGCTTAGAGCAGAACTTCAGTCTCACACCCCATAAAGCCCGGGTTAATGAATAGTAATAACAACAAAAATAGTAAAAGTAATAAAAAAAMCACATTGTGGTCGTGGATAGAAGAAAAAAAAAACTGCTTTTTTGGCTGCTGCCTCTTTTGCCCACACTCCCTCCAGTGTTCCCTGCCAGGCATTGCACCCTACCGCTCAGTTCTTCGCTGGCAGCATTTCTAGCAACATCACCCCCTTGCCTAGAGCCAGTTTCTGCACCTCGCCAGTAGCTGTTCTTTGAACCCCTTTGTCTCCTGGCTGCGGGCACTCGTTCTGACATCTTTTGCTCCACGGGCCAGATGTTGTTAATCTCTCGTTCCCTGCCTGGCGCTTGATGGGCAGCTTCTCTGCTCTGCTAATACAGCTTTATACCACAGCTCACATCTAATCCGAGTGTTCTTTTGAATCGTTGTCCTAAATCAAACRTGTCTTTTCGTTTTAAGGTCTCTAGGCAGTCCTTGTCCCCAGTCCTTCCATCACACCTCTCCCAGGACTTGCTCAATAAGCATTTCCAGTCTGGCCTCAGGCCATTATCACACATCACAGGCTGATTTGCCTCACAAATGACCTGTTGCACAGCCAGGATTCACATCCTGTTTCTTCACATGCCTTTCTCCTCCTTTTTTGCAACTTTTCATCTTTTCTTTTCCTGGATGCATCTCCTCTCCCTCCTCATATATCTCTGGTTGATGGGGCATTTGAATGGGTCAGAGAGAAATGGGTGTTTTGATGGGTGCTGGTTCTTCTCCAGTTGATCTCACTGTGATGTATTCAGGTCTAGACAACTCTTGCAGGCATCTAGTTAGTGTTAAGGGACCCAAACCCTGCCTGCAAATGCCTGTTTCTCTCTCCATCAGCTCCAAAGGGACTATAACATGTCTAATGTGACCAGCTGCTCATGGACCTCACTGCGGTGTCCTCAAGTGGCAAGTGACCAGCGTAGAGCTCTTTGTGGCATTAGCACATTGCTAGTGTCTGTGGCTGCCTTTCTGCTGGGCATGGGAACGGTCTGGATTTGGATAGAGAAAGGCACTGAGCCATGGCTCCYAGCAATATGAGAAGTTGTCACCTGCTGGATGCTCACTCTGCTCCTGGGAATAGTACAAGAGGGTACAAACCTGAAGGCACAAAGATCTGAGAGGGAAATGAGCCCACTGTGCAGACACCACATCCTCTGGTGGATCTCTTAACCCATAACTGAGGCTTTAGCAATCAGGCAAAAAGTACCACCAGCTGAAGATGCATTGCAGGGGTGAGGCAGGAGGGACTGGGGACAGTGTGCATATTGCAGGGAGCAACTCAAAGAGGAGTAGGCTACAGAGCCACGAGCCACAGTGGGTACTGCCATTTTCCTGGCATAAACAGCTTTCCTTGCACTGATGAGTTCTCCACTAAGAAAGGAAGAAAAGAGATTAGCCTGGAGGAACACCCCCATATCTGGCCTATGAATCCCACCCCAGTGCTATCGTACACAGTAGCCTGTTTTCCTTGAACAGCAGGTTAGAAAACAGCAGAAAGAATTTCACTACTGCCCTTGGGCAAACAAAATGTTTTGGGTGAATATCCTATTTAACCTGCTCCAGAGCTGGCTGGGAAGTTTGACTCCCTCCCTCCTTCCTTCCAAGGATCTCCTCTGGGTGGAATGAGGCCACCAAGGTGGGAATCAGGCTCCAATGTGTTTATAGGCCGGGCAAATATTACACACACACACGTATCTGCCATTTCAATTTGTCTGTAGTGTTGGATGTGCTCAGCCCAGCTGGATCCTGTTCATCTCCTCCAGTCTTTCACTAAGACCAAGACACTTAGAGCTGAAAGCGGCATCAAAGGAATTCCCCAAAGCTCTTGGGGACTTTGGAGCTGACACTGCCAGTGCAGCACAGGCTGAAGCCACCATGAGATCGATAGTGATGTACCAGGAGGAAAATACCCGACTCAAATCTCGGAGCCCTAAGTGATTTTTGCAGTGCTGGCTCCTGGGAAACACCTCTTCTCAAGTAAGTAACGCTCTTGGGAAGATTCATTGGAGAACTCTGAATGTAATGTCCCACCAGGCATCTTTACTGCTTTACTTTTCAGAGAAGAGCTACACTTCAACCACTCCAAGAACACTGGAAGTAGGATTTTCAGGATATTTTTTCAGGATTTTTTTTGATATTTTCTTAGATGGTTATGACCACCCATATTAGCTGATCTTCTCTTGGATGAAAACATACTGGAATAGATAGACACACACATACGTATATGCATGCATATATGTGTGTATATATATATATATGTATGCATATATATTCATACCTTTTACTCAGGTATGTAATTATGAAATACAGCAATTGCCTGTGGATGGAACATTCTCTTTTTCCAGTGTATTGCCTAATTTCATTGCCCTTGTGCATGTTCACATGCTTAAACGTGGGATTAGAACCTTAAATTACTAATTCATAGGAACACATCTACACATCTGCATCTGTGTAGAACAATTTGGCCCCTGGACCTCAAGCCTATTTTAATGTAAAATACAGTGATCAATAATTAAAGCAGGTATGGTTTCATTTATTTGTTGAGCTGTGATTCTTTGCAAACAGGGGAGTAATATAATGATGGAAGTAGAAGTGCTTTGATGCTGTTGACTATGAARTTTCAAAAACAAACAAGCAGCAAATCTCAGCCTCAAGGAGTCTTTTAGCTGAAATTACTTCCAATCTTACACCTTCACTGATTTCTTTAAGACCACAGTGAAGCTCACTCAAATGTGTGTAATGCTGCTATCTATTGGAGCAATAAGATATTACACCAACACTCTCAGCTAAGAGACTTTTACCTCTGCAGAATGAAAAATGGAAGCAGAATTTGGCTGGTGTGAAATGGCTAACCCAGGAAGGTGGCTGTTAAAACACTTACTGCATGGATGACACTACAATTTAATTGATGGAATAGAGACCTCGGAGAGATAATTCATAGAAATGGCTATTACTGTGGAGTACTTTGGTCAGAAAACACAGGTAGAAGGGTGACCGAGGTGAGGATACAACACCTTGTATTTCCGATCCAGACACTAGGTAAAGAGTGGCCCTTGCCGAGAGTCTCCGGGTGGTAATGAAAGGGGAAGAGGATCCTGGTAGGTGACCTGGAAGCGCTAGAAGGCAGACTGGGTGACAAATGATTTTTGAGAACTAGCAGAATGACAAAGTGGGTGGTGACAAGAGATTTCATCTAGCCTTGACTTCCACTAGGAAGGTACTAGGAAGGTACCAAGGAGGAGATTCAACTTTAGCTATTTGAAGAATCAGCTGGGTATCTAAACTCCCCCTGTGTCAGCAGAGAGAGACAGCCACCGGGAGTTGAAGTTAGAGACCTGCCTTGTACACAGTTAAGGGAGTAGATGGACCCTGTTCTAGACTGTCCAAGCAGGTCTGTGGTGTATATGATATTTTTTTAGTACAGGAGGTAAAGCAAATAGAAAGAAGGCTCTTCTAAGTGTTGATTCTGACCTCCAGGGATTTCCTCTTGGAAGAAAATTTTAAGTGAAAGTGACTTGAAAGCTACTAAGGCACCTGGTAATTTCCAGGTACAAATGATGATTCCTCTTCAAGGCAGGAGAGAGGAGCCAAATAAAAACGATAGATTTCAAGTAACTCAGTAAGCTCAGAGAATCACGGGGCAAAATAACGAGCTTGGTCTATGAATTAATGGCAGCTAGCCATTCTTTAACCTAACATTGATAAGAGCATCAGTGCATAAYACCTAGCTGTAAGCTGAAGGAAACAAGCAGAGTCAAGGCCAAGTCATGCAGACTGTAWACAGACATATAGTATAAGGGACAAAATGTGAAAAGTCAAGGCATGGAATAAGATACAAYCAGCAATGAGACACCTTTATATAATGCAGCAGTCATAACAGGAAGACCAAGGGCAAGGCTGATCCACTACATGGCAGAGGGGGCACRACGTGATTCATCCATCCAGTCTTCMCTAAAAGAATTAACAGCAATCAAGTGGCTAACACAATTAGCAACAGAAGCAAAGGAAAAAGATCTCTGTCTCAGGTAGCAAAGGACTGGAAAGTATTTTACTTATTTTCACATCAGTCAAACCTGAAGAATGTGACCTGAAAATACTTAAGAGAACTGACAAAACTATCAGGTGAAAGTATGTATTGTGAGAACTTGTATAGGTTGGATGTGAGATTAGAAGATTATGAAAGGGCCAGTCTGATACCTTTCTTTAAAGAGGGAGCGAGAAAGGAGGAACTGGGGCAGTCAGAGCAGTCAGTTTAACAGGAACTGAAGTTAAACTATTGAAATAAATCAACAAATTATTTGTAAGGTTATAGACTTGCCAAGAACAAATCATAYTCAATATTTTCATTAGTGACCTGACTTACAGTACAGAGTACACTTACTGCATTTGCAGGTGACTCCAAGCTGGGAAAGAGACAGCAAAGACACTGAAGGATAGGTCTGGAATTCAGAACAACATGAACAAAATAAAAACACAGTCTGAAGAAAATCAGTATTGATTCAGTAGGGGCAAAAGACAGCATTAATCCGCTGCATGAACACAGAATGCAAAACCCCTAATTAAGTAGCGCTTCCCTGAAGGGTATATGGAGGTTAGAGAATAAAACATTGAAAGATGAAAAATGTAGCCTCAGACAAAGAGGAAGCAGCCTACAGCTCCAGTAAGTGCTCTGAAGAACTCAGCAGCAACCTCTGTGTCATGTTTTGGGTGCTGTATTTCAAATAAGATGAGAAACAACTAGAAAGGGGCTAGAAAACAGAAGACATGAACAATCAGAGGGCTCCAAAACATGACCTGCAAAGAAAGACTGCTAAATAGGGGTGGTTTTGATTCAGTAAGTAAAGACCGAGGAGGCGACGTGCTCAGTCTTCAAATGCATAAAAACTTGTTGCAGAAAGGAAGGTATAAATTGTTTCCACATCTAAGGTGGGTAAGGCAAGAAGCAATGTGCTTATATTACAGCGAGGACAATCTGGGAAGGGAGGRGAGGAATCTCAGAATCTTAAAAATCATGAAAAGGAGATAAAGGCACAGTTTGCCTGAAGARCAAAAGCTTCGGGAGGGATGTGAAGGAGATGTAAGGCAAGACAATGTCCTCACAGCACGATTCACCCTGCATTTGACCAATTTTCTAGGTAATTTCCCCGCCCTCCCCCAGCCCCCCTCACAACGGGCTCTGCCTGTGGAGACGGCTGAACGGCCCCGCCAACCCTCCCTCCCCAACCCTGAGGGGGCTGAGGCGGCTTTGGCAGCTCCCTCCCGTGCTCCGAGGCTGCCCGGGGCCCTCGGGACCCCCAAGGCGCCGGACAGAGGCCGCCGGGCGGCCCGGAACCTGCGTGGGGGCCGGCGACATACCGCTCCCCCTCACCGGCCGCGTTACCGCCCCCCCCCCCCACGCGCGAGCGCTTCAGCTGCCCACAGAAACGCCTGTCTAATATCCACGGCGATATGCGCGGGAATAGCCGATATTCGACAAACTACGTATTTTTTTTAAGGTTTACCAGTCGGAAGATAGGTTTACACCCTCTCTTTCCCCACGACTGAGGCTACGCTCGGCTGTTTTGTAGCTTTTCAAGCGGGCCGCGCCTCGGCCGCCTTTGTCTGAGCCCGAGAGCACCGAAGGCCCCCGCCGGCCTCCGATGCGGCGAGCGGGCGCCTCGGCGGCCCGCGAGGGAGGGAGGCCCCCAAGATGGCGATGCTGGCGGAGCGTGAGTGGCTTCCCGGGGCTCCCCGGGGGAGGGGGGTGATAGCGCCTGCAGCGGGGGGTGATGGCGGGAAAGGGGGGGAAGGAGCCGTTAACCCGGTGGGCAGGGCGCTACCACTGTCCTCGCTGGGAAGGCTTGTGCTTCAGGCTAAACCGTTTCTTGTAAGCTTTTCGCACGAGGGTGTTGCTGAATGAAGCGTTTGCGAAGGTTTTCTGTGCTGTTACGAGCCCCCTGAGTAATTTTTTTTTTCCTCCTGACACTGGAATCAAAAAGGGCTTTTGCTCTTACCTCTGAGATGCTTGAAGGCTTGGGCTCCCTATATCTAACAACTGATTAAAGCCCTAGGGTGAATATAAATAAAAATAAATCAAATATAAAAAAAAAAMCAAATAAATCAAATATAAACAAAAATAAATCAAAACCCGCCTGGATGCGATCCTGCACAACGTGCTCTAGGTGACCCTGCTTGAGCAGGGGGGTTGGACTAGACGATCTCCGGAGGTCCTTTCCAACCTCAACCCTTCTGTGATTCTGTAATATCCCGGTTGATAACTCTTCTTTGGGTGAAATTCATCTATTCAGGACACGGAACTCTCTTGGCATTGGCCCGAAGTGGGAATGATTTTTTTTTTTTTTTTTTAKAAACAAAAAGTTTTTGCTGCCTTGTCTTTCAAACTCAAGAAGCGTTTCTGTAAAGTAGCTTTCTTTAGTAAATGCAAAACTGTGTATAAATCTCTCAGCTACACACACGCAGTATTTCATCTTATTAACAGAGAGTGCAAAAATGACACAAATTTTTCTAATAATAATTATAGAATACTGCCTTCGTGTAGGTTTTTCTGTAAYGGGTCTGGGATACTTGTGTGTGGTTGTTGTTAATGTTCTTAGCTGGTATTGGTAAGATGAACTGTCATCAAGACACTCTGAAAATCAGAACAGAAAGTCTAATAAATTTGTTTCCATAACTGTAGGAAAGATGGACACAAGTAATAATGGCTAAATAGAAAATCTGGTTTTCAGTTTCCATTGGGAAATATAGCTCTGATTTGTTGAAAATAAAATTGCTTTTTCGTATGTAGCTTTCTGATTATTTCAGATGTAAACTTTGTTGGTACCATTTTTGAGAAGTTCTTTTTTTTTAATTTGACGCTGCAAGTTTCAATGTTGTAATGCTATGTTAATGCTTCCTGGATATAGTGAAAAAAAAAAAACCCACCCTTTAGGAATCAATTGTCTTAAAAACAAATCTAATTACTGAGAACCAACTTTGTAAGAACTGTAGGTTTTTGTTCATCACTTGCAAATGCAGTAAGGCTGTGTTATACACTTGTATTTTTGTTTGTAACTCTGGATCAAGTTCAGATGCTCATCCCAAAAGAGAGTTTGGGGGGGGGGGGGACAGTAATTGGTTTTACTACATTTGTGAAAGCATATGCATTCCAGGAACCTAAAATAACAGCTAAATTGAGAAAGGGTAAAACCAATCACTGTGTGCTTATGTACTTTGAATTTTAAAAGCTTATCAGTAGCAGAAATGGGCAAAAGGTTAGTTTTTATTTTTCATTTATTTTTAAGTCAGAGTTTTTAATAAACTTCAATAATTAACTGTCTGTCTTAGTGGTGCTCATTTTGGGGGGAAAAAAACTATATTGATGGGTTTAATAGCTTGGAATAAAAAAAAAATTCCTGTCTGTGGACTGTATCTTTTTCTTTTCCTGGTCATTGAAGACAAAGTCAACCTATTTATTATTGTCCTTGTTATCACCATATGTAGGCCCACAACTCTAATTTGGATGGGAACCCATGATCTCAGATGCTATAGAGACGGCCAAAATTAGAAGAGGGGGTACTGGGTCAGACGGATTTGTGAATGAAAACATAGAATTTGGTCATTTGGGGGACTGAACTGGGTGAGCCAGAGCTCTTGAGTACCTCCTAGCTTACTTTCAGAAAATTATAGTTTAATTCCGTGTCTGGTGCCCATATTTGTCTGGGCAAAACAGTTTAGTAATTGATCTTTTCCAAATAGTGGGGCCTCTGGGTTAAGAGAGAAACAGAATTATCTAAAGAAACAACACTTTTCTCCACTGGATGGTGCTATTTGCCCAGAGTTTCATTAATATCTCTAGCATCGTTTTTTAAGAGCAGCCCGGAACATTGGTGTTAACTTCAGAGCCGAACTTTTTGGCTGGAAGAGAGTAGATTTTTAAAAGACCTCTGTGAGCAAACATCTCTGACAAATTGTAGGCTAAATACCTTTTTTATCATTTGTTTGAAGAGGGTTGATGATTTTATGATTGCTGTATGTGGCATGAGATTGTTCCTGATTTTTCTTAAATACTTTTGATAGATATAAGCAACTTTCTTTAGTTTCCTGCAACGAGCTTATGACATTTGAAAATCAGACTCTGTTAACATGACAGAAATGTGAGGATTAATCCCCTTACAGTAGTTACAAGGTTTGAAGTGCACAGATTAAAAGTGCTGGGAAGAGGAAGGTCTCTTAAAATTTCAAGCTTGAGAAATCTCTGCATTAAGTCTCCTTGTGTTTTGTTACCAGGGTTCTCCTGGGAGTAAAACGTCTTGGGGCTTGTCTACGGAGAGATATGCAGGAGAATTAATCAAAATTAACTTTTAAAGTGGATTAGTTGAACTACATCAAACAATGCAGTTTGGAACTTAATTTAAATTCACACATTCAGTTGACATGGATTACCTCTACTGCACAGACAAATCCTTAGATACACACTGTACTTTRCAAATGTGTGAATTGCATTGACTTTAATTTCTTGGGATTTGCAACYTCACCACCCGGGGAGCTAGTTACAGAGAGCAACATAGCAGATGAGTGTACTGAGTATGGTGTTATAGATAGATTAAAAAAAAAATTTGACCAAGTTGGTTTTAGTGACTCAGTGAAGGAGAGCTGTTGCTGATTGAGAGATTTTAAACGAAGGGACTAATTAAGAAATACAATTGAAAAGGAAGGCTGCTGCTCAGCTGGGGAGCATGACCTTCTCTATTAAATTGGTTCTTTTTATTAACCTTAATGTTGTCTGCTTCACACTCAGCTACTAAAGGAAGCAATGACCAAGATTTTCCCAGTTTCGGTAGTCCTTAACTTTTGGTGCTCAGCTTGATTGATATCTTTTTAATTCATTGCCCCTATGAACCCTCTGAAACTTGAGTCCCTAGAAATCATCTGTATCTTGGGTGAGGGAAGATGATAAAGCATGTGAAGCTGATTGCCCCAAGTTCCTAGCTGACTGTCTCAAACACCACAATAAATGAGTGAAGTGAACCACCTAGCCAGAGGTTTTGTTCGCAGTGGAGCAGTTGGGAATCCTAATTTGCTTGGGCCCATATAAAAATCACAGTCCCCAGTAGCACTTTACCACCTTGTGTTACCAGCACAGGGTTTGTAGTGGATGTTTGTTTCTCTGAAGGCTGCCTGATGGAAACAGGTCAATCATTTGCCTATAGAGAAGTGGACCAAATRAGCGCTGTATGGATTTCTATCACAGCACTGAGTCACTTATATTGTAAAATCTTTTTTGTRGACTGTTTGATGTTTTATGAAACTCTTTATCAGACTCTTACTTTTTAAGGGACTGCCCTGCTGAGCCTATTTGGAGCTTCAAAGCTTCAGAAGACTGTTAAAAAAAAAAATCATGCTTTCTAGTAGTTTTGGTTTTTATTTAAGAAATAACCGAGATGAGGCTAAAAATAAATTGAACATTCCTATAATATTCTCTCCCTCTAGCCCAGGTTGTAAGTACTGCATTTTAGGGAAAGATGACTTCCTGATTATTRTGAAAACATCTCGATGGGCATGGGTTCCTACTGACTTTTTATGTCCTTGAGTTAATCGGTCATATTGATCCTCTATTTCCCATCTTGTTAATGAAGTTTGTAATCTTCCTGTCTCCCATTCTTTTCATCTTGTTTTATTTAAGTTCTCTTCCTGCATATGTTTAGGTGCACACTTAATGTGGCTGGTTAACTCTATTAACTTTTCTTCCTTGATTTCAGTGAAGCTATTYGTAGTGATAAAGGCAAACATATGTATATGGGCATGGGGCTTTGCAGTTATTCAGTAGTATATTTAGGACAGAAGAGCCCAGATCCTGAGGATCTCTGACACCTGCAATAATTTCCATTGACTTTTGCAGGGTTTCTGAATAAGCCATTTTGTGGCAAATCCAAAATCTGAAATTCAATAGATTTCTGTTCTGTCATTCCATATCTGTGGTTAGGTCTTATTTTGGGTTTGGCTTTTCGTTATGAAGGCAGATACTAGATCTCCTGTATTCTGGATAAGAGGAAGGATGGACAGTAGACACTTGTCAGACCTAGGAAAGCCAGCTTTGACATCTCTTCTCCTATAGATTACCTGTTGAAGCCAAATGTAAAATAAAGTTCAAATGGAACTTAGGCCTGTACTTTTAAATGACAATCCTTAAAGCCTTTGCTAAAGTGCAGCMCATCCCCAGGGATGACAAGTTCCTTAGCTATTTTCCTGTGGCATTATTCACATTAATAATAATTTTCACTGGACTTTTTTGCAATATATAGTTTGGTAAAAATAACACCGCAAAACATGTTTGGTCTGGCATAGGTTCTGTTTTTTGGAATGAAGGACTTCTCTTGAATTGATTAGGAATAAATAATAAGCACACTGTAAGCACRGTATAAATGGAGCCTAACTTTTCCTTCCTGCTGTAGCCCGTAGAAGGCAGAAATGGTCTGTGGATCCACGAAACAGTGCTTGGAGTAAAGATGAATCTAAATTTGGCCAGAAGATGCTGGAAAAGATGGGCTGGTCCAAAGGAAAGGTATGACTTAAAGGAGAATTGTCTAGCTGAAAGATCGTCTCTAAATTGTTTCTGAACTAAAAACGCTGAGAAGAGGAGAGATCTGGGTGGAAGACTTGCAGGTGGCTCCTGGTCCCAGTGTTTAAACAGCCATATTCTTTTCATATGATTTATTCTTGAAGTCTGCTGAGAACGC
This sequence comes from Apteryx rowi, assembly GCF_003343035.1. Taxonomy (NCBI): domain Eukaryota; kingdom Metazoa; phylum Chordata; class Aves; order Apterygiformes; family Apterygidae; genus Apteryx; species Apteryx rowi. The sequence continues at coordinate 577,036 of NW_020450792.1, read as the reverse complement.
AGAGAAAACTTGAGCAATGTTAATTTTGTATAGTTTTTTTTTACACAGATGCTCACTAACTTGTTGCTTTCCATTCCCCACTCCCCCCAAACGAGATAATGTCCCCCAGTAAAAGCAGGAGGGGGGGACATAAAATCAGGTGAGTATTAGAGAAGACTTTAAGTTGCCTTTATCCCCTCAGTTCTCTCCCTGGCCTTTTGTATTGTTTAAAGCAACCAACCCCAGGATCTGCTTTAATCTTTCACCTGTTTTTTAAAGGTTACTTCTGATGCGTTCCCTGAATGGCTGAAATGTAGTATGTGAGCTTTTTTCTTTCTACTTCCAGCCTATACCTGTGGGGTGAGGGGGTGAAGTGACTGGCTTTGGCGCTAAGAATAACTCTCTAGGTCAATGCAGACATCTCAGCTCTCCCTTAAAAGCAGTTTAGCTTTCCCAAAGGTGTCTCAGCAAAGCTGGGAGTTGGGCTTGCGTGTCAGCGTGTTTTCAGGTCTTGTGTCACTAATGAAACGCACAAAGAAAATCCACAATATATCTTTAACTCTTCTCCTTCAACTCTTCTCCCTGCCCCTTTTAAAAGGAATAAAATTAGGACTATTTTCTACTCTGTGAATACATTAAAACTCACAGTGACAAAAATAAGCCTGCTCTTGGATTTCTCATTGTAGCCTACTGTTGCCTCAGAAAACTGGCTTATATTTAGTACATATAAATCTTCTGCCTGCCTTTWATTTCAAAAACAACCAGTGGTACCCGATTCAAAGGCTACTGAAATCAAGGAACCGGCATTGGTTTCACTAGGCTTTAGACCAAACTGTTACAGTATATGACTGAGAACTCTCTTGCTATGTAAAGGTGCATGCAAGTTTGTTTTGTGTGTAAGATGAAAACAGATGTGTAACCCAGAGTAGAAGAAATACTGTTCAATGTTCTGTTTATATTTTAGGCAGCCAGCTCATCTCAGCGTAAATAATGCTTTTGCCGTTACRAACGCTGTCAGGGTGTGGAAGGAAGGCCCTGTGTTGCTTTGTGTCTATCATCTCCCCTCATCCTCCTCACAATAATTTTCTTAGCTTAGGCTGCAGGATCTTCCTTTCCAACGGCTGCAGCTGTACCAGAAGGTTTTATATCCCCATTTCATTATGAACTCAGACAAATGCTTTGTCTTTCCCCCCCACCCCAATCATACAGATAAAAAAGATAATACTGGGCCCAAAGATTGCTTCTGAGATGCGAATGCTTAGGGTTTTTAGAATAGACAGAACCAACATTTGTTTGCCACCATTTCTTTACTAAGTTGTGGGTGTGAGTGCTATAGAAGATGTTTTTAAGGTTCTGTTAGAAGCGTTCTGATCTGCCCCGCACCCCAACATAACTTCATTCTGCAGTATGAGCTACCCTGTGCCTTATAGCTGTATGTTGTTACACAGCTGCCTTCCCRATGGCGACTGTATTTTTGGTGAGACATGTTCATTTTGTGTAGTATTTTGTTTTAAAATAGTAAACACTTTGGAGTTGCCTGGGAATGTCAGGTGGCTTCCTGATTAATCCCCCAACTACATAATGTTGTTGCTATTTTAGTGTTTATGATATTTTGCTGGAGGCTTTAGTAGTAAATTAAAAATACTTAATATCTCGTGTGTGCTAATGCCTGCAAATGAATTAAGTTGCAGGCAAGCAAATAAATAGTAACTTGTGGTTTATTGCTGTATTTCATTACAAATTGTCTTACAGTACAAAAGCTCTAGTTGCTTAGTCMCTGCAGAAGAATCCTTACGCTTTTGCCCTTAAATCCTCCTTAGGGTCTCGGGGCTCAGGAACAAGGGAATACAGAACATATCAAGGTTCATGTGAAAAACAACACGCTGGGGTTAGGAGCAACCATCAATTACGAGGTGAGCACTAGACTCAGGTAAGAAAATGCGGCTCCTGTTTCAGCTAAAGCACAGTCTTTGTAATGGGACTTCAGTGAAATCTGCTGTCACCSTTGGTGGCAGCATACACCTGTGAACATCTCTGCCGAAACTCTTGACCTTCAGTTTAGTTATGCTCTGTTGGGTGTTTTGGGAGAARGTGGCTATTTGGGAAGGTTACAGTGAGTACAGGAGGCTGTTCAGAGAACAGTTGCTTCCTAGCAAACYGCTGAAATACTTGCTTCCTCTGTGTCTCTTCTATAAAGGCTGCCTAGCTTAGCTTTATGCCTTCTGCCTTTCTTTCTGGAACAGTCACCTTCCTGAGCAGAGCTCAGGTATATAGCGAAAGCAGAATTTGGTCCTAAAGGTGCTGGACTCTGAGTCAACATCTCAAGTAACACTGTTGCCGGAAAATCATGTTAATGTTTCCTGCCTACTGTTGAAAACATCTTGCCCAGACTAGGGCACGCAGAGCCAACAGCAGCTCMGTATTGTTTGAAGACATGCGAACACAACCCCTATCAGTTCTGCGCTTTGGAGTGACTGTAGCGAGCTGCTGTTAGTGTTGCCAGATGTGTAGTTTCAGAGGGTCGCTTCCACCAAGAAGGGCTGAGTACCTGCACTTAAGTTACTTCTCAGAGTGCAGAATCCTAATACACTTTTTAGCAAAATTTCTGTTAGGACTGAAAGCTCTTGCCTTGTATTCAYGTGGGTGATATTTACAGGACAACTGGATTGCTCATCAGGATGACTTCAACCAGCTTCTGGCTGAACTGAATGATTGCCATGGACAGGGTGAAACAGGTAGGTTCATGCTTTGCTCAGTCAGATGCTGAAAGCTTGGCAGGGTTTCCCTTCTTTCTGTCTTAAAAGGCTAGCTGGGACCTAATCCTTTGGGCTGCTAATAGTATCCTTGCTGAGGCTGACAGCTCCCCTTCTTCCCCCTCTCCCTGAAAATCAGTGGGAGCAGAAGGACGTCATCCATGATCACGCTAAAGTTTGACTGGATGTGTAAATCTTAGCGTATTGTTTTTGCTCCGGGTCAGGCTCCTGTTAAAGGCTTTTTATTGAGAAAGCAAACATAAAATTTTGAACTTGTGCGTTTTACCCAAGACTGCAACATAGGGGACCTTTTGCTGGGCTGTGCTACAACAGCACTTGTTTCTTTGAAAAGCAGCCAGAGCGAGTATGAAAGCTCACAACAAAAACATCCACCATTGCAACACATTTGCCTTCCTTCAGCTAAGGAACTGTCACATCTGGCTTGCATGCCCTGGCGGTTTCTTAAATGCCTACTTTTCCTGCCCTCAAAGAACTGCTTTTTAGCTTTTGACTCAGGGTTACACATTTCTGTTTTGAATGTGGTATAATGTGATTTTTCTAGCCCCGATGTAGAGCACACAAGTGGGGAAACTACACAGCTTCCCCAAAAGACCTATTTATAAAGTCATCTAATTTTGAAAAGCTCTTGGTGTATGTACAGTCTGACCTTTGTTTAAAAAAATGAAGTAATGCTTAACTGGTGGGTGTAAGCTTACAGAAAGAATTGCACACATCAAAGTTGGTTTATCATCTCTCCTTTAGTTAGACTGGTACATCTCTCAAGTTCAGACTCTTAACTATATCTGAACAAGCCTCTGTGGAGTGTCATTAAATCAAGCGGATCTGTTTGGACATAGCAGCCYGTTTGCATGCTGCCAGTGGCAGAATTGTCACCCTAGTGAATTCAGCAACTGGAGAGCAGAAGGTTTTCTAGGAGAGGGAGGGTAGAAAGAGGAGGAGGAAAGTCAACTACAAGAAGGATCAAATTAGTTTTTTAGGGAAAAATTTCCTTCCTTGACTCTTGTAGTTGGTGACAGTCCAGAAAACCAGGATTAAAATTCCAGATCTAAAGCTTAAAGATTTTTTTTTTTTTTTAATTGCTATGTTAGTCATCTTTGTGCACTGGAGCCCTAATTGTGATCTGAGGCCACACAGTGCTAGGTGCTGTAGTTAAAGTCCTGAAGAGGTAAAATAGCATATCGTATGGAAATTCCAAAAGTTCCTGTCTGTCTTTATGTATAAATCCTRCCCAAGTTCCAACTTGAGCTAAGGGAAGATTGGTTAGGTGTAACTGGTGGGAAACCTGCAAACTGATGAGCAGAGAGCTGAARTGACTTGCCCAAGGACACAGTGAGTCAGCACAGAGGCAGGTTCATTGAGCAAGGCTGACTTGTTCCTAAACCTGTGCTGTATTCCCTGGGTCATCTGTACTGATGCAAAGTGGCCCCCTAAAGCCATATTTCTCTCTGTTGTAGGGAGTTATTTTTTCCAAGGTCTTTTTAGCAACTTGTGACAAGAGATTTCCGTCACTGAGGATAAATTTGGGTGCAAGTTGAAAGGTCCCAGTAAGATTCAAGTCTGGTGATTTGCAGACTGCAAGCATTGCTCTGAAACTTGTTTTTTGGCAATTGTTTAAGCTGGCAAAACTCATCCAGATAACTCTGCCTGCAGCTGTGCTCCAAGATCAAATGTTATATAGTTGGCCATCGTCCAGTTTCAATTCGCATTAAAAGTCAGCTGAAAAACTTCATTGTTCTTAAACAACTGGTGTAGTTGCCAGAGTTGGATTGTAATTAGAAATCGGGAAGGAAGGGTCCTGTGGGCGTTCATATGCCAACATTGAAATACCCTTGATCTACACAGCAATAGCTTTCTTCACTTTTTCTAGCCGATCACCTAGTGAGGAGGTTTGGTTCCTGCCTCTTCTGCTGGGATAGAGTGATGATGGTTGTGTCCCCTTCCCATTTGTAAAATGGCATAAACATGCCGGCCACGTAATGTGCTTTGGAATATTCATCTGTAGGAAGCTTGCTATAGAAATGCCAGGGAACTTTACTGCTGTGACTGAATTGCTCTGAAAAGTGTGCTAATATACCTGCAGCACTTGCTCAGCTTGTCAGAGGTATTAGCAGTCRCTAGAAGAAACAGTGATAAACCTCTTATTTGCAAACAAGAGCACGTTTCTATGCTCAGTAGTGAAGTTCCTCCTTAAAGCACAAGGCGGTGCTGGTGCCCCGTTTGCTGTAAGAAAGAAGTGCAGGAGGAAGCCCTGCAGAAACCCACTGCTGGGTAATATTCCCTTCAGTACAAGTGGATCAGAGAGCAGACTCAGAAGTACCTCATCTCTGGTCAGGATATTTTACCTTGTGATGCTCGCTTTCCCCATAGACCCTTTTTTTTAAAGGATTTTCCAAGCTGACTGCAGATTCTGCCTAAAACTGGATTTGCTAGCCCTTCCTCCTCTCATTAGGGTTTAGTGTGTAAATGCAGGAATAGATCTGAGCCTGCTTTCTGGCAGTAAACTCTCCCACTGCAAGCTGCAGATTTCATTTTTAGCTCAATGACTATCATCAAGTGGCACTACCTATCAAACCGTGGAAATCTGTAATTCCAATGTCAAAAAAGCTTGGTCTGCAGAGCATTCAGGCGTGGAATCATATGAAAAAGGTGACTCAACTTGGCCCTTAAGGTATGGGTTGATTTCCCTACCCATCCCAGCTGSCGCTGGGAGAAAAAAACATCACACCCGCATAGCTTTTTCTGAAGTCATTGAACACAGAATCCCATAATGCCTATTCCTTTTCAGGACAGCACCAATAAAGTAGTTCTTGTAGGACAGCAGGATACATTCTTTCAAGACTTTCTTGTAGATTAGCAGGCTCTGTGGATGCAAAGAGTTCATCTGTACCAGAAAATTAACCTGCCAAGGCACAAAAACTTGCTTTCTCTGCTGTTAAATAGTTAGACTAGTCCTTCACATGGTTTTGGCCTGCAGCAACAAGTGCTCTCCCAAGCGACTCCTGAGCAAAATTTGGGACTTAGCCGAGAGAGGTTCATAGACCGTTCCCAGTGGGCGGTTTAGATGCAGCCCCTCTGTTCTGGAAGCTAGGATACATAAATAATACAGATATGGTAGTTTGTTCCAGTTGGCCTCAGGGATATTAAAGCTCTGCTGCTGTTTAATTTCCTTACGTAGATGTATCACGCTACATCCGGATAGAGGCACTTTGAGTACTGCTAGAAGTGGAAGGCCTATCTGCTGTGAGATAGATAGATAGATAGATAGATATACACACATTTTTTTCTATCCACTCATGTTTACTGTTTTATTTTGTATTGCCTGTTTCTTACAGCTTTCTCAGACTCTGGCAGTGGAGATGGTTTTGTAACAAACAGCACAATAGACCCTGACCTGATTAGTCTCTGCTCTGCTCATCATAGAAATGATGTTAAATCAGACTTTGCCTTTGACCTAAAGTACCTATATCTCCCTTTTCAAATTACATTAGGTTGGAAGTGAGAAGGGAAGAGAATGTGGCAAAAAATCATGCAGTAACATGTCTTAGGCAAGACTTGCCATGCTTTCTTCAGTAATATGCTGTGATATGTTATTGAGACTTAATTCTGAGGTGGAAAGTTAAGTATACTGATGTTTGAATTCTGTGGTTAGTGTTTCTCTAATGGAGTTGGAACCTGTTTTTTTTTAGAGTCCTCAGCAAGTGATCAGAAAAAATTTAGTCTTGAAGAAAAATCCAAATCTTCCAAGAAGCGTGTCCATTATATGAAGTTTGCGAAAGGTAAGAGGAATTTTGTTGTTGTTTCATAACCTCTAGCCAAGATTAGAAAAACACATATGTCAAGATGATCTGTTACCTTCTGAAGTCTAAATTTGGCAAGTAAAATCTTGGTTTAGAAATACCCCCTGCAGCAGCCTGCTTAAAGCTAATACACTGTTCCTTTCTTATTTTGGACAACTTTGGATAGCTTTAGGCTAATAGTGAATAAATCGATTTTTGCCTGTAGGAACCATCAGCTAAGCAGAGGAACGATAAATACTCTGGGTGATGTGTGGGGGCAAGCAATGAGAAGGGGGATGCAAAGGTGGTAACATTTACTTGGGCATCTGTACGGTACTATCCTCTGCAATCTCCAATAACCCCTGCTAAGAGATCATGTGGATAAGATCAGTGATCAGATTAAACCTGAATGCAGGAAAAGGAAAGCCCTCTTACGTCTACCAGATAATTTATTGGGTGAATTAGGACAGGAATCAGTGGCCAAAAAAAACTATATCAAGAATTCCTGGAGTTTTGTGTTTTCCTTCTTAGAGAATGATGGCTGAATACTTAGCTATCCCTGATTTCTGCTTTTGACCATTGTTCAATCACTTACTCTTTTTCTCTGCTGGTTGTATTCCCATATCACACAACCATGTACACATGGTGTGTATATATGTTTTTCTGTATATGGATAGGATCAGAGCTGTGCTATTTTCTGCTAATGGCTAATTTATTAAGCTTAAAGTTCTATTTAATGTTTTCCGATAGCAAATACCTCTGCTAAAACAGAGGTAATTTACTTCTGAATGGAGGCCAAATTCTGGTATCGAGGCTTGGATTTTTTGATGAAATAATTGAACCTAGAAAGTTAAAGATGTTAACATGACCCTGCCACTTTACAACATTAAACAATTGAATTGGTTCAGGGTTTTGAGTACGGAGACCATAGCCTGTTTGAGGCAGTAGCAAGGAGGATTTATTTTGATTTGGAATTAACTTTCTACTAAATATAGACAAAAAAAGAAAAAAAGTAGTTTGAGCATGTAAAATRTGGAGCAAGGCTTTCATCTTAACAATGTCCCTTATTTGTTTGGCTGCGGTGTTTCTATAAGGTAGGTCCCTGTTTGACTGTAGCCTCTGTGGTGTAAAACAGGGAAATTGTCCTTTTTCAGGGCAAGAGGAAAAGTTATTTGAGAAAGGCTAATGTTGTTGTTGTGGCTCATGTTGTTAAAGTCCGATCCTGCTTCCTTGCAGACTAAACAAGACGAGCTCAACACAAAAGCGGGAGAAGGGAGCAGCAATGATAAAAAATACAGTTTCCGTTTCTGGTGCTGTTTTGCATCCTTGCTGCTGGAGGAACATAGGCACCACGCATAGTCTTAGCAACCACACAGGGATCTGCTGAATATGCACCAATACAAGAATGTTTAAGATGCTGATTTCAACTGCTTTTCTAGTAGCTGTTCCACTGTGATGCTGCAAAAGATTTGGACAGTCAACTAAGTTGGGTTTCTGTTAAAGAAAGCAAAAAGAGGAGGATTACATTCAATAAATAAATAAATAAATGCAAAGCAAACATGAGATGAAAAGAGGAGTAGCAGAAATGCAAGTCTCATGTTCCAAGCCRTGGCCAAGATAAAGCTGAAAATAGCAGAGATACCAATCTCATCTGGCTCACTTGGGTAAGGACATCTCATGGAGGTTACTGCAGTGAGACATCAGAAATTTGAATAAAGCTTTTCTCCTCTGGGTCCATATATCTGCTTACCATCTGTGGGCAATTCTCAGTTTTCTGAGGAGAAAAAACAAGTGGAATAGCCAGATTTTTATTCTTTTATCCACTACTAGTGCTTAGTCTGTTTTTGAGGTCAGTGATTTTGGAATCAGACAATCAAGTGGAGTAAGATAAGATCCCAGCAGACTCTTTGGGTGATACCAGTAGACCTGTCTGGACTATGTTTTTTCTTTAGCTTTTGCTGACTTTTTTTTTTTTTTTTTAGGATTTTCTTAGACAAGCTGTGAACAACTGAATATAGAGGCTTTCGCACTGTGGGCCCAACTAAACTTTTGTTGACATCTCAGAATATCATATCATATTCTTTTTCTTCCCCCTCCCAGCTCCATGTCTGGTATTTGACCAGCTACACAACAGAGAGATAGGAATAATGCTCCTACTGGAAATCAGAGAAATTCTGTTTCACCCTTGAAATTATTTTAGTCAGGATAACCCAGTATGTTGCAGAGATGGGAGTTTTGCTTTTCAGAAGCAATTTCATGAATCAAAGGAAAGTCCCCACTGAGCAAAGATAGATTTTTCACTATCTGGAGGAGACTAACCTTGTCAGAGATAGGGAAATCTCATGAGAACCCCAAGACATGCAGTTTCTTCCTGAATTCTTCCTGTGTATAGGGAGATACAGCTTTTCTTTCCCTCTAGAGTAGTTCAGGCTGCTTCCCTCCTTTGCTCTGCCAATTACAGGGTCAGGTGGGGGAAAACAAGGACTTGTTAACAAGTTTCCCTGTGGAGAGACACCAGCAGGCTGTGGCTGTCCCCTCACCAGCCTTTTTTTCCACATATTTCCTACTGCACAGTGGAGCCATACATTTCCTGCTGCATATGGACAGCCTTCCTTAAGTTTCTTTAACATTCTCCTCCTTTTTCACCTCCAAAAACAATTTCTCTAATTCCATGGGTCATACTTTATGTTACCAAATTTACCTGTGATCACCAGATGTGAAAATTGTGTTTTTTTCCTCCCTTACCTCCTCCAGGTAAGGATCTCTCTTCCCGCAGTGAAGATGATCTCTCCTGCATTTTTGGGAAGCGACAGAAGAATATGAAGGCACAGGTAAACAAGAGGCTTCACCTTTCTCCTGAGTGTTTGCATGTTTTCCCTTTTAACAAAAACATACTTGTCTTTCTGCTAATAAGATTATCATACACATCAAAAACAAGGGATCTTTTGCCTGTGAACTCACTGTTTCTAGGTGAAGGCTGCGCTCTGGAGGGCTGTGGTCTGAACTCTTAGAGAATAAGAGTGTATTTAATAAACATTTTTATGAACTGCTGTGATAGAACTTCTTCAGAATCAATTAGGAATCTCCATTATTTTAATTTTACACTGTTTGGCAATATACAGTGCAAATTAAATAAATTTTACTTGTTCTGAAAGTTCCGTAAATATTACAAATACAAAATTTGGCATTTAGCAGTAACTAGCCAATCCCAGCACACAGCCCTTATTTTCGCAAGGTTTGGGGAAGGCTGAGCAGCCTCAGAGGTTTGCTCGTCTTTGAACAAAGGATTCAAAGATGGGCTGAACAATGACAAATATTAAATGAAAAGATTCCCCAAGTTTGCATGTAATCCGATCAAGGTTTTCAGTAGCATTTTCTGAGTGTTTTGCACTTGCAGAGAATAGGCCTGGTATATTAGTATACAAAATGTCAGATTTACACTGGGACACGACTATTGTGTCCAAAACATTATTTGGAAAAGATAACATCTACAGAAGGAGAAATGAATATGCTTCTAGAATTGTACTGCTGATTTAAAAGGTCTCTGAAGTCTCTTACAGTTAGAGGAAAAGACACGGCCTGAAAACTTGAATGGAAATTTCTGAAATACATGCTGTGTTCCCAACACAATTCTCATTGCACAGTACTCTTGAAAATTGTTAACTTCACAGAATCACAGAAGGGTTGGAAGGGATCTCTGGAGATCATCTTGTCCAACCCACTTGCTCAGAGCAGGGTCAACTAGAGCAGGTTGCTCAGGACGTGGTCCAGTTGGGCTTTAAATATCTCCAAGGGTGGAGATATCTCCACAACCTCTCTGGAAAAATATTTATACACATTGATAGGATTCCCCCCAAAGCCTTCTCTTCTCCAGGCTAAACAGTTTCAGCTCTCTCAGCCTTTACTCATATGTCACATACTCCAGTACCTTAATCATCTGCATGGTCCCACTGAACTGTCTCCAGATGTCATGTCTCTCTTGTACTGGAGGGCCCAGAACTTGTCATAGCACTCCAGGTGTGGTCTCACCAGGGCTGAGTAGAGGGGAAGGATCACCTCCCTTGACCAGCTGGCAACGCTCTTCCTGATGCAGCCCAGGAGGCTGTTGGCTGCCTTTGCTACAAGGACACATTGCTGGCTCATGGTCAACTGGTCTGCCAGGACCCCCAGGTCCTTTATTGCAAAGGTGTTCTCCAGCTGGTCAGCCCATGACATGCATGGGATTATTGTTCCCCAGGTGCAGGACTTTGCACTTCCCTTTATTGAACTTCATGAGGTTCATCTTTGCCCATTTCTCTAGCCTGTCAAGTTCCCTCTGAATGGCAGCACAGCCCTCTGGTGTATCAGCCACTCCTCCCAGTTTGGTGTCATCTGCAAACTTGCTGAGGGTGCACTCTGTCCCATCATCCGGGTCTTTAAAGGAGATATTAAACAGTATTGCATCCAGTATAGGCCCCTGGTGCACACTACTGGTGACTGGCCTCCAGCTGGACTTCATGTTGCTGATCAGAACCCTGGGAGCCTGCCACTTCAACCATATTTCAGTCCAGCTCTCTGTCAGCTTATCTAGTCTGTACTTCATCAGCTTGTTTATGAAGCTGTTATGGGAAAGTGTCAAAAGCCTTACTAAAGTCAAGATAAACAACATCTACTGCTCTCCCCTCATCCACCAGTCAGCCAGTCGGCTCATCTGGAAGTCTTATCAGGTTGATCAGACATGATTCCCCCTTCATTAATCCATGCTGACTATTCCCAATCACCTTCATATCCTTCATATGTTTGGAAATGTTTTTCAGGATTATTTACTCCATCACTTTCCCAGGGATTGAAGTGAGGCTGATCAACCTGTAGTTCCCTGGATTCTCCTCCTTGCCCTTCTTAAAGATAGGAGTAACATTTGCTTTATTCTGTCCTCAGGAACCTCCCCCAATTGCCATGACCTTTTAAAGATTTTAAAGATAATCAAGAGTGACTTCTCAATGACATCAGCCAACTCCTGCTGCACTTCTCATCAGGGCCTGTAGATTTGTACATGTCCAGTTTGTTTAAATATTCCCTGACTTGATCATCCTCCACTGAGGGTAAGTCTGCCTTGCCCTGGACTTTCCTACTGGTTTCAGGGACCTGAGATTGCTGAAGGTCGGTTTTAGGAGAACAGACTGAGGTGAAGAAGGTGTTCAGTACTTCAGCCTTCTCCATGTCCTTTATGACCAGGTCTCCATTCACATTCATCAGTGGATCCGCATTTCCCCTCGTCTTCCTTTTGCTGCTAACATATCTGTAGAAACCCTTCTTGATACCTTCAGGCTTAGGCAGTGTCTCTATATTTCTTCTGGGTCAGCTGTCCATGTCTCCACCTCCTGTATGCTTCATGCTTCTGGTTGAGTTTTGTCAGGAGCTCCTTGTTCCTCCCTGCAGGCCTCCTGCCACCTTTGCTTGTTTTGCTTCTTGTTGGGATGGACCATTCTTGAGCTTGGAGGAGGTGATCCTTGAATATCATCTAGCTCTCCTGGTCCCCTCTTTTCTCCAGGGTGGTCTCCCATAGGATTCTTCCAAGTAGGTCCCTGAGAAAGCCAAAGTCTAGTGTCCAGAGGTGCAGGGTTGTGATCCTGCTTTTTGCTTTTTTCCTTCCTCTCAGGATCCTGAACTCCACCATCTCATGGTCACTGCAGCCAGTGCTGCCCCCAGCCTTTACACCCCTAACAGTTCTTCCTAGTTTGTAAGTATGAGGTCCAGCAGAGTGCCTCGCCTTGTTGACTTCTTGATCACCTTTATCAAGAGGTTATCTATCATCAATGCACTTCAGAAGCCTTCTGGATTGCTTGTGCCCTGCTGAGTTGTCCCTTCAGCAGATATTAGAGTGGTTGAAATCCCCCATGAGGACGAGGACCTGCAAATGTGAGGCTTCTTGCAGTTGTCTGAAGAAGGCATCATCTACTTCTTCTTGATCAGGCAGTCTGTAGCAGACACCCACAATATCACTCATGTTGGTCTGCCCTCTAATCCTAACCCAAAAGCTTACGACTGGCTCATCATCTGTCCTCAGAAGAAGCTCCACACGTTCCTGCTGCTCTCTCACATAAAGGGCAACTCCCCCTCCTCGCCTGTCCAGCCTGACCTTCCCAAAGAGCCTGTATCCGTCCATTGCAGCGCTCCAGTTGTGTGAGCTATCCCACCATGTCTCTGATCTCAGTGAGATCATAACTCTGCAACCGAAGGCAGACCTTTAGTTCCTCGTTTGCTCCCTATGCTGCGTGCAGTAGCATACAGGCACTTCAGAGAGGTGCCTAGCTGTGCTGATTTCCCAGAAAGGGTATAAGAGCTATCCCTATAGTTCTGTTTAGTAGGCACTTGTGTATGTGGACATGCTTGGGGTGGACCCCTTTCAGCCCTGTTCTGTTGATTACAAGGTCCTTAACTGTTTGCATCGCCCCACGCACTTTGCTTGCCAACCTGATCTTCCACTTCCTCACGTGACTGTTGGCCATCCTTTCCCTCCTCCCTCGTTCCTCATTTGAAGCTCTCCTCACCAGGTTAGCCAGCCTGTTGGCAAAGATGCTCTTGCCTCACTTGGGTGGATCCTATCTCTTGAAAGCACTCCACTGGAAGCCAATGACGTTGAACTTTGTGGGAGGAGAGGGATGGGGGGAGAATGTGCTAAGAAATCCTGGGTAGTAGTGAAAGTAATAAAATGTTTCTAGGCTGTCTAAATGCTACTGGAATGACAAGGGAGATTGTGAAGAACAAAGAGTGATTCATTAGGAATTCTTCACAGGAAAGGTGTATTGATACAAAGTATTTCAGTAGGATGTCTGGGATTACACTGTTTGAAGGATTCGATCTTGCCACTATCCTATGTAGTGCTATAATTGCAGTGAATATGGTGTAGGTTTGTAAATTATTAGCAGGACAGGGAAAAGTATCAAATCTGTGTTTTCTGAGTACTGTTCTCTAAACTACAAAAATACAGTTACAGTTAATTAAACCAGGAGGAGGCTGAAAGAAACGTAGACAAATTAAGAACTGTCCTGTCTTGTCTGCCACTGTGGATAACAGTACAAACCTTTGTTACAAGTCACATGGTTTGGCTAGAAAGGTAAGAGCTTGGGAAGAGGCCATCAGCCACAACAGAACCCRTCTTAACTTATTGCTGTCTTGAAATAGGCACTTTTGGACTTGAAGTCTATGAGAGCTATAAGAGGTCTTAAATGCTGTAAATAAGGTTTCACCAACAGACTCCCCTTGATTAACATTTCTGATCAGCCAGAATGTCCATGGATCTACTTCTCAGTTCTCTTGCTACCAGATCAATATGAAACAAGACAAGCTGGGATTTGATGCAAATGAATAGGAGACAAAACTATGGTTAGGGCAGTAGATTTTGTCTACCCACAAGCTGTCCAAATAATAGATCTTATTTTCTCTGCATCTCCCCATCTTTGGAAACTAAAGATAAGTTTGGAAAATGCTGTTGTATTTTCAGGGACTTTATCCTGCAGAGCATTTGTTTCTCTGGTGATAGAAGACACTGCAGATTGTGTGTGCTTGTGCCTGCTTGTGAAGTGTATAACAACTTGTGCATGATTTTACTAATTCCTTGACCAATCCGGTGGCTGAAGGTTTAGGTGCAGATTTTTCTCTTTCCCTAACTGAACACTAAGCTGATGGTTTGAAGTTCTGACAAAAAGTCACAGACTGTTCCCTGTTCAGTGCCCACATTTCCACGTGCAAATATAGGCAGGAGGTAATGTGATTTGGAGCTGCCTTGTCATCTTCTGGCTACCATCTGCTGCTAAGCAGCTACTAGGAGAGAAAGCCAGAGGCAGCACAAGTGCTCTCCTTCTCCTTCTCCTTTCTTTTTTCTTCATGGATCAGAGATCTGTGGAAGAAGAAAAATGCATTGCTCAGCCACTTCAGCTCTGAGCAATTTCATTTCATTGCACCCATGAACTCTTCTTACCCTTTCTGGCATGCAGAGCCTGGTGCTTAATGTGGCACTAACTGCCTCGTGAGGATTTGCAGTGCTGTTCGTTGTGTTTATTTGCATTTGGTTTTGAAATCCCTAGGCACTGGGCATTTCCCTGATGTGACAGAGAGAGCACTGCAGGAGCAGGAAGGTGCTGTCATTCTCCTGGAAGCTAGTTTTTCCTATCTGTTCCTGTGCAGAGATAACATAGGAAGAGTCCTGGTGTCCATCAGAGCCCTGGGGTATGCCTTCAACCTGTGGTAGTCTCTAGTTGCTTTTAACTGCAGCTCCTGCAACTGCTAGTAACAATTGTCTGCTGCCATCTCTGTTCAAAGCAGGTGAGGACAGCTTCCATACTAGTGTATGTGCTAGAACTGCTGTTATCAGTAAATCCAATTTTTAAAGCTTTATTGCAACAGGGATGCTTGCATTGCTCTCAGGAGCATGAAACGTCTTTTTGTTAAGGAGTTTAGTCACATTCCCAGCTATAGTTGCAACTGAGATGGTGTATGGAAATGCCTGTTATGTATTGGTCCTGTAGATTGAAGTCCTGTCTTTAAAGCTCTTTCCCAAGTGTTAGATTCCTCTTCCTTTTTCAGAGATACAGTTAGAGCATCCAGTACAGATTTGATTTGGACTAAGTGACGTGTCCTCAGCTCTCACTAGAGATATCATTCCACTCTCGATCTTTTGACAAAGATATTCACTGTAGTTTTTTCCCCAGATTTCTAATTGTTTCAGTCAAGGATCATGACTATCTTGGATATAACTTTATGCAAACGTGCAGGAACTGCTTTTCATAGAATCACAGAATTGTGGAGGTGGAAGGGACCTCTGGAGGTCTCTAGTCCAATCCCCTTGCTCAAAGCAGGGTCAGCTACAGCAGGTTGTTCAGGGCCTTGTCCAGCTGGGTTTTGAATATCTCCCTTACTTGAAAGCCTCCAATTTAAGCCTGTAACAAGATCAAGTGGATGGATGAAACAGATCATCAAGGAGCAGAGAACATTTTGGAATAAGAAAATGCTTACACTATAAATGGACTTGGTTGGGTGGACATTGGCAGTTCTCTAGGCATGACAGACATGAAAGTTTTTGAAAGATTCAAGTATGTATGTCGTTGTCTGATGGCATTAAGGCCATCTGTGAGGGTTATGAAGCTTCTCTTACTTTGTAAGAGATGTTGCATCCACTGCTTCTGAACTTTTCCATATGTACAAATGACCTAACTGGTAGTAGATCCTGGCAGTAGTATTATATTGATGCTAATCAGCACTGTGGTGCTAGATCTGATTGATAGGCTGGGGTTATACCAAGCTTAAAGAAGAAGAAAAAAAGAAGAAAAAAAGTAAAACTCAGGAAACTTTATCTGTGCTTATGGCAAAATGGAAACCAGTGGAAGGACTCAATGCCAAATAACATGGTCAGGACACTGACCCAGCAAGATAATCCTGCGCTCCACTGAACTGTGTGTCAAAAATATGTCCCCTCTGAACTGCTGTTGTGATAAATAGCGTCTCAGCAAATCGGGTATGTCAAAGAGACACTGTTTAGTGTCATATGCAGTCTTTCCTGGTATGATCATCAGCAATCTCTTTATGGTTTTGACCTGTGAAATGCAGAATCTTGGGCAGGAGACTTTTTGTGCTGGTTTAAGCTGAGCTRCCTTAACTGGAGAGCCGATCTTGGACCCACATTTTAATTGGCTCAGTAGCCCAGGACTGATCTAGCTGATGGATCTTCTCTCTCTGTCAGACTGACACCCGTGCAGTAAGTGGGGATGTTGAAATTTGGATTATCTACCTTATCAAAGGAAGGGGGAGTTGGCTAGAGGGTTGTAAAGATTGCAAAAGAGTGGAATTGCAAAGGATAGGGAAGGAAATTCTATTCACTATAAGGGTTGAAAGGAGTTTCTGTAGAAGTAATAAAATGAAGACACTACTTTAGCTATTGTTTTAATGGTGCTGGAATATGTGTTATTAATGTTAGGCACTTGCAACCTTTAATTCTCCTGAATGTTAAACATAAAGTAACTTTTTTTTAATTTTTGATAAATCATGTGTCCAAATAAAACCTCCTTAATAAACTATACAGAGACCTTTCTAAAAAAATACAAATTAAAAATAAAAAGGGGGGGAAAAAACAATGGCTGGGCTTAGGAGTGGACCTAAATTGGAAACGTCTGCAGTTTTTCCCAGGGAGAGTAAGTGATCGAAAATATTGAATTGTAATTATGATGCTCTCTGGAGACCTGCAGTGGGGACCTATTTTGCAGGGTAAGATCTGCCAGACTTTCCCCCCACAAACTTTCCCTCTAATTTTCTCGCTTGCTTAGGAACACTGGGAGCTGGGGAGACAGAAAAACAAATTCCAGTAGTTCCTATCTGGTTGAACTTCCTGGAACCCCCACTATTTTTTTTGCTTCTCAGAATTTCCTTCCTCCATCCAGCTGTGTTTCCTGATGAAGCCTTATCACTGGAGAAAATACTCCTGAGTGAGACTGAGGATTTGGGAATGAGTTACAGACAGTCCTAACTTGGTTGTTGAACAACATGATTCTGGCACTGATTTTGCTTTGGGGCCTGGGGGAGTAGTTCTGGTTTGCTGGCGCATTTAGAATAACTCTGTATGAGATGCATAGAAAACTGAATGTTTTGTGTCCATCTCACTTCCATGTCTTAGCCCATTTGGTGAGTAATCTGCTTCCTCCAAATTTCTGTAACTTGGGTGTAATCGTGCGTAAGTTCCCTTAAACCATCTAATCCAAGTAGCTTGAAAGTCTCAAGTTAGTGGTGATTTCTTCCGTGTTAGTCATTAGAAATGTAACTAACCACCCTCTTGCTTTTTTTTTTTTTTTTTAATCAGGAAATTGTCTTCTGACACATTTTGCAGAACTTCCTCAACTGACTTGCATTTCCCAGCACTTATCAGAAAAGCTTGTTGGCTAATCTTAAGGGACATAACTGAAAACCCATTAGAGTCTGGCTCTGCCCCTGGCTCGCTGAAGCTGTGGGTAAACTGATGTAATTCCCCGCACCTCGACTTTTTCTCTGCAAAATGCAAATGGTGATATTAATGTTTGTGGGCTTGACAGTTGTGACTTTTAGGCAAGTCACAACTTCAGTCTGTTATTTTTTCTGCCTGAAGCAAAAGTCAYTGCAGAGGTAGTGTAAAAATTAATTTACTGTTTCTTTTTTTTTCAGCACTTTTAGGGTACAAAAGAGGAAAGTTAGTTAAAAATTAACTTGGGTTATTATTATTCTGCTTTGGAAACGGCAGCTAGCATGAGGTATTTGGGACTGAGACGCAGAATAGAAAAAAGACATCAAAAACCTGGAGCGAGTCCAAAAGGACTCAGTAAAATGGGCAACAGGGTTAGAGGGCATGTCCTAGAAGGAGAGAGTGGAGGAACTGGATACGTTCATCTTAGAAAAGAGGCAGAAAAAGATGACCTCGCTGCCTATAAATATCTGGGGGCTGGGAGGAGGGAGGAACAGAGGAAGGGAAGGGATAGTAATCAGGGTAGGCAAAAGCCAAGAATGGGACTGGGGGCGAGAACCTTCAATTAGAAAAAGGAAGACATAAGCTTGCTCTTCAGCAGACTTCCTCGTAGTGATGTCAGCGGGACCGTGGAAGAGTCTCCTGAGGGAAATCCCGGCTCCTTAGGAAGCAAAGCCAAGAAAAAGCGAATTTAACGCTTTTAGACCCTTTGGAATAGGGAGAGAAGAATTGGTTTAGATAAAACATCTCCCAGTAATGAAGCTTGGTTTCCTGTGGTTGTGCTGTGCTTGGATTCTGCGGTGTCTAAAGGAGATGAGCTCATGTTGAAATCCCTGTCTGTGTGCACTCTGATCTGTTGGCCTTCTTGGACCAGCCTGTTTTTATGAAATATTTTAGAGTGTTAATATCTTTGAAATCTCTAAGCTCTTGTCAGGTTGGATTAAAAAGTTGCTGGGGAGACAGGAGTATACGATGTACACGTGTTTGGGCAGAATGATCATGGAAACCTTGCTTCCTTAAGAAACCAGAACAAAAATATAATTGCTGCCAGTGTGTTCCAGAGGAAGAAGGTAGGCAAACCCTGAGACAGTGTTTTTCACATATTTCATTCTTATTTATTATACATTAACTACAAGAGAGAATGCTAGCATGTTAGAGGCACTGTTCCTAGAAGTTGTTTTAATTTTTACCAGGCTATTGAGTTTGTCAGATTTGGTGTGAAAATTTAGAACCGCATGGTGCTTATTCCTGAATATGACTTGGCCATTTCAGCTGAGAAGTAGGTAATGCTTTTTGTATCATTGGGAAGAGTAAATATAACAATACTTTACCCCAAGAATCAAGGGAAAGGAAAACCTAGGTAACAAAAGGTGGGATTTACCCCACCCAGCTTTATTAGTATAAGATCTAGGCATCTTTTTCAGGCTCCCTCCATAGTGGTGAAGCATATGTGCCCACACAGGAGGATTCACTCTGTCAAAAGATGGTAAAAATGTGCAAAATTGAACCCTTCCTGGAGGTATCTGCTTCTCTCTTCACTGATTGTAGAGGGCATCTAGTCATCTAACAGTGAGGTGCATCCTGTCCAAAAAGTCGTATTCTGGACGTGCCGTTTCAGTGCAAAAGCTTACTAAAAACTTCCTGTAAACTTGTGATTACTGCTTAATCCTCTTGAATCATCCAGTTCTTGTGAAGGCTGCATTTTTTCTTTTTTTTTTCTTTTTTTTTTTTGTGTTGGACCATGGAAAGAGACTGGTGAGCTAATGGCAAAGTCTGTGATACAATGTAATGGTGTTTTTACACATTTAATATCCCCAGGAACCTGATTCTGATTAGGAAAGATTTCTGTGAGCCTCTAGTTTGCTACTACTTTGACCAGCATAGCTTATTCACTGCAGGTTTTAGATGCATGATTTAAGAAATAATTAGACTCTGCTCCCTTTAAAAACAATTACATAGTTTTCCTTGACTTCAATGGGAGCTCTCTGCTTTCTGCAGCGTAAATGTAAAAGGATATCCATAGGCTTTTGTGTTCACCTGTTACATTCTTTTTTTCTGTCCACTTGAACCACTCACATTCAAATTACCATTAGCAAGTGCTTTTTACTAAATCTGTAGTATTGCAGTTACTTCTGTGGCCTCTCTAGTTTTGCTGTACTGCATGGCGTGGGCTGCTAACTCTCAGATAGACCTTTTTCCTAAAATCACAGATTCCGTCAGCAGTTAGCAGTACAAGGCCTTTGCCAGTACTTATGGGCTGAGCAGTGCAGGGTAGCGATACAAACTCATGCGGACAGCATGACTATATAGTTGCAAGGCTAAATGTATCTTCATTGTATACAGAGCAGTACGGGTAGAGTGAATCTTCATCTGGCAGCACAGATTAAAGTGCATCTAAAATGCTATTGCTCTGAGCTGGTATCTTGCAACAACATACATAGCAGGTCAAAACAATATTGAATTAGGCTCAAGGTGTTAATTTGGGCTATATTTTTAATACTTCTCCATGCAAGTGAGATTGTTCCAGGAACACTGGTAAAAATTCCTTTGCCTAGCATGGTGTCCTAGAGGTGCTTTTGATAAAAGGAGGAAGAGCAAAGTATTGATGTTTTGTTGCCTATTCTATAAGCACCTTGTTAATCAACTGAGGATAAATTATTGCTGTTGAGATACTAGCAGAGAGAAAGAGAGAGGAAGAGACATCTCCCGATCTGGAAGAAATGGTGCTTTTTCTTCTCTCTTCATTGGTGAAGAGCCTTGCCTCTAGCGTTAGTTCCTTGGGGGGGTTGTTAGGGACTGAAACAAAACTGGGGGGAGCTCTTTTGATTTATCTTCTCTCCTTCCCTTTTGGTCACTTCGATAGGCTTAAAGAGCCGAGTTGGCTTTAATGTGTTGCCATTAGAGACCACGCATTAGCTGGAATAAACCATCATGCCTCACAGTGAAAAATATCCCCTTATTGGCTAATTAATCAGTCAAAGGGGAATGACATGGCCCTCGGCTTGAGGGACTCTGCTGCACAGGTAAACAGGTCGTTGATAAATGGTTTACCCACAAATTCATATATCAAGAAAACTTAGTCATTTTTTAACTACACTTTGTGTGAAAGCTGCACTGCATTTCTGGAGGTATATTTTTGCTGCCCTTGCTTTTTGTATTGTGGGTTTTTTTTTTAGGTTGTGAGCATTTTCAAGAGGAAAAGCCCAGACAAAACTTTCTGTTATGATTGTTCTTCTGTTTTCTGAATCATAAAAATGTCCCCCTTGGGTTTAAAGATAAAAAAAATCATTCTCGTGGCTTTGTATTGAAGAAGTTGAGTGGGTCTCTAATCGTAAAGTCTGATAGCTTTTTGTCATTTTAATATACTGAGACTGTTCAGTGGGTCATATCCAGTCCTCAGACATTGCACAGACAAAACTGACGTCCATAAACAGCCCTTGCAAAATAATTGGTGAAATATAAGGAGCAAGGTGCAGATTTGAGTTAGCAAAAGGCTTCATTTTGCCCAATTCAGTTAGTACTGGCCTTTGGCATCTTTATGCTGAATTTTGTCATCTGTATGGTGAATAACACCTTACCCTGCAAATATGATTCCTGAGCAGGATTCTTCACTGAGGGTTTTATAAAGGGGAGAAAAAAATCCTTAAATTTTGCAGTTCTAAATGAAATTGCATAAAAATTTGATCTGGAGCCACTCTTACACATAGTATGTGTAAATAAGGTTAAAGCAGTGTAGCCATACAAGAAGCCGTAAAACAGTGATGGTAGAAAAAGCAAAAAGGCATAGCTGTTTAAYTGGGTGCACACAACAAATCCTTTTTCTTTTTTTTTTTAATTACAGCATGTATACTGTGAGAAAGTAACAAGCCAGTACCTAGGAATATGGGCTCAGGTACTGGAGAACAAAATTATCCTTAATTTTATCTTGTGCAATCCCTTCTTACCAAACAGCCCTTGTTATTGGCCTGCACTTTTATAGGACGCCTTTGTAGTTGGCTTTCCTTTTAAAAATATTTGGCTGATCAAAGACTTTTCTTTAAAAAAAAATTCCAGCATAGCAGTTCAAAACAAGGAAAAAGTACATTTTTGATCCTATCACAACAGGATTTGTATATGGAAGTGTGAACTAAGCAGGTGGCTTCCTGTTAATGTTAAAGCCAGGTGTGCAGAGGGGACACRTTTTTGACAACCAGTTGATCTAGCAGGCTCCTACCTGCCCTGCTTTCCCTCATATCCTGGTGTAAGCGTGTGCTGCATACTCTCTCCTTCTGCCGTGTAGCACAGAGCCGAGGGGATGTGCACAAGRAAAAGGGATAGTGTGAGATGGATGGCATTTGGGGCTGGTATCTTGTAGAAATAATACCRTTGTGGGAATGAGAGGCAAATAGCAGCGTATATTCTCTCTCAGGTATCAGGCAATAAAATATATTTTATTATACTCTGTTGCACAAACAAGGTCAGATCCACTCAACTATCCTGCAGAAGGATTGGAAGCTCATCGCGTGATCTTATTTTTGCTAATTTTAGTTATAAAACAGCGTCTAAACTTTCACCAAGAGTGTCTTCTGGATTTGGCTCATCAAACTGATTGTGCTAGTTGGTTCAGATAGGTTGAGCAAACCAGAAGTTGGAGGAGAATAAATGATTCAACCTGAGAATATGCTTAAAATCAAAGAAACAAGCTTTTCCATTTCCATTCCATTTTTTTTGACTTCTCTGCCAAATTATTCTTTCTTCAGCTGTGAGCATTTGCTTTTTTTCTCTCTCATCAGGAGAAATATCTAGTGCTGGAGTGTGGCTTAAAGGTAAACTTCCCCAGCAGGGTAACTTTGAGATGCCTGGCATGTTTGAAAAGTTTGGCGCTTTGGACTTAATTTGGGCTCATTTGAGTTTTATCAAAGCAATAAGACAAGGTCAAGAAATCCCTTGTCTGTGTTTTTGCCTACTTCTGCAGCCTCACTCTGCCAGCTCTCATTCATCCCAGTGTGTTTCCACTGAATGATTGTGTTGCTGCTATTTACAAAGGCAAATGTCACCTGCTGACTCCTGCCACTAATCTGGCCGTCTGCTAATGATTGCATGTGTCCCTCAGTTAAGAAAAGAGTATGATGACGATCGTGCAACAGGATAGTAGGTAACTTTTAGTCTCTGTTTACTTGAGCATCATCCTTAAAATATGTCAGTTGCCAGTGTCTTGATGGCGCCTCGCTGTTCTCCAGCACAGAATGCTTTTTTGGAGGGATCACAGTTTCGATGCTGACGATGAGTATTGTCCAACTTTGACTGCTAAGCCAGTGCGAGCTGGGTTKTGTGTTTTGGGGGACAGAGAGCAGGGAAGCAAGGGTCTAGCATCTGAAATAAGGAATAGAAAAGAGAATGGAGAAAAGCTCAAGCAAACCTGAGATTTGCTTGGTTGGAAAGTGTTTGGGCACCATACTGTGCAGATTCTGAAGTTTCCATGCATGTAATAGTGTCTGAACTCTTCCCAGCACTGGATTAAGTGATGTGACGTCTGTCTGTTGTGTGTGGTTTGTTCTTTCTGTCCTTGGGGGAAATTGGTTGTGCAGTCAAGTGTTTTGATTTGGCAGATTCTCAGTAATACAAACCCGCTGGGTATTAGTGAAGACAAGTTGAAGTGTGCTCTAGCTTTGGAGCAGAAGATGATGCTGTTTATGATAATTAGTTTCTGTGCAAGTTTGTTGCACAGTCTGCGACAGACCTCCAGAAAGTTTGGTGTAGATGAGCTTTCACCTCCTGGTAGAAAATCCTGGTGTGCCTCAGGACCTAGATTCACCAGGGCTGTGTTGGTGACCAACTCTCACTGACCTCAGCGGAAGTTAAACACTAACATTTTGCTGGATCTGACCCTTACCACTGAACACTAAGCTTTTGTGAAAGGGGCAACACCAGGGATGGTTTGACCAAGCAGACTGGAATGGACTGCGAGTGAGAAGTGTGACTATCCGTGGGGTTGTAAAGTTCTGCAAATTTAGTTTTTTACTTTTGTTATTATTTCTGTTTTGCTGAGTTTTATTTTGAATCAGCCGTGTTCTCACCGTGAGCTGACTGCCTCCGAGTACTGGGCCGTGTTGTTGACAGGAGCAGAGTTGAACCTGGCACAGGGTCGCTAGATCCTGTGTCCCCTGTGTGTTACGGATTGTGTTTTAACAAATGAAGAGAAGATCAAAAATATTGTTTGCCTTAAAATCCTGTTTTCCAGAATACTGAAGAAGTTAAATGTTGCTCAATACTTGAATACTTGAAAGAAAATGATTTTTTCTAAATACTTTTTCCAAAGAAGGTTCTATAATTTTGAGGGGGAGAAGAAAGYTACCATAGTACAGCAAGATAGTCAGAGGCTAAAGCTAATTAGGAAAYGTATTTTAGTTCCCAGAAAAAAAACGATCTTTTTTCTTTGGAAAGTATTATAAAAATTGTTTTTTATTTAAAATAGATAATAGATATGTTTTGCAACAAATATTTGTGATGAGAGAAATACGAATTACTACAAACATGTTTTGTTTAGATCAGATATTTCTTGCAGGTGCTTTTTTATTATAATTCACAAGACCACTATATCTCCTAATGGAGGAAAGAATCTTAGATGGGAAAAAAATCATCCAAACCTAGTTATTTATCATTTCAGGTAACCCTTTGTGTATGTATTTGTTTTATCTCTCATTAATCTGAATGTATATATTTCATACATGTCATATATTTCATTGATTTCTAGGAGAAAAAGAGGAACAGCACAAGTAATTAAGCAGGAGTATTTTTGTCACCCTCCCCACCTCTAATCTACTCCTTTAACTCTTACCTGGATTCAAAAAGCACTTTAGTCCTTTAACAGATGCTTCTTCAAGTCATGCTTTCAAAGCTGCCTGGAATACTCCCTGGGTTTACCTGTTATACAGTTAGAAAAACAGAATTTCTGCAAATACTAATGTATTGATACACTAAGAAATCTGGTATGAAAAGTGCCGCAGAAAGCAAAGATAACTTTTTGAATTCTGTTTTGATGCAAAGCGTATCAGGTGCTAATAAGTCTATATACCACTGCTGTCGCATTCAAACAAAAGCTATTTCCTCCACTAATGCAACAATTCTCAAATTACCTAAGGGCTTCAAATCCTTTTTTACTTGCTTGGCTCAGCTCTTCCTCGAATCAGGTCCTTAGTTAGTAAACAACATATTTAGCCCAGTGGTTATTAAACTTTCTATATATCTTCCTTTTTCTATGTTCTCAATCTGTCCAGTTATAACATCAATTCAAAACTCAAACTGTTCCATGAACACCACCATAATAGTCTGCTTATATAAACCTTTTGGTGCTACTCAGCTTAAATCTGGGGCAGTGATAAAATGAAACGTGTGACTGTCGRGTTATGCAGTTCTCAAGTTTGCTTCTACCTAAAAACGCTTATCTTCATGAATTGAAGAATGACTGTTCTTTGGGGAGCAATCCAGCATTGGCCAAAGTGGCCGGATTATCAGTCTCYTAATATTTGTGATTGTGGTGATACTGAAAGCTTAGGCATTCATTTACATTTCGTCTTAAAAGCAGTGAGAGTGCTGGGCCAAACTTTGAGGTGATGAGAGAATATTGTGTAATCTTACACGTCAGCAAGCGACTGAAAGAGGAAGTTTTTTGTTGGAACTTGCACACTAACGAGGTAGAAGTCAGGATGTCCCTATTTTAACTTATGCCTTGTTAAGCCTTCTATTAATCACTGCTCTTTACGCTCCTCTCTCCCAGCCCCTTGGCATTTTTATGCCAACATGGATTTGCGCGTGAGATTTGCGTGTCATGGACATCACCCTGCAGTGGACCCCAGGAATGTAGTCATCCTACTACACTTGCTGTGCAGCCTTGGGTCAAGTCTCTTCTCTGCACTCCAGCTTCCCATTCACTAAATTTAGAGATGATCCACTTGCCTCATGTAGGTGGTATTAGCCCAGTTTGTGTTAAGTGTGTAGTTCTTTGTTAGAAAGTGCATTGAAATCTTTAGATAAGTGGGAATGTTTAAATGCGACATATATCATGCATGTGCAGTTTCTCATGTGAGTTCCTTCTGGAGAACTGGAAGAGTTGTTTGAAGTGTGCTATATGTGCTTACCTATTTACCTTTTGAACTTTAGAGCCACAGTGCCTGTAAAAGCTATATTGTGGGTTTAGGACATTGTAACTTTTAATTAAACTTTCAGAGATTCCTGAAGCATGACTGTCTCCAGCTTTTCTGAAATACCTGCAAAAGTRAGGGTGTTTACATAAAATCTGGATGGGAGGAGGGAATGTGCTTCAGAGCACCAAGTTACTTACACATCTGAGGGTGAGGGTATGTTGCGCTAGCTGGATTTGTGAATCTTGGAAAGTCGAGGTCAAGCAAGAAGTGAAGAAGTACCTACCTGCAGGAGTGTTTGTATAATTGGTTGCTTCTGGTAAAGTGAAGTAGCAGCCCTTGTTTTGACAGCTAGTACTTAATGTATCATTTGGACTGCTGATTCTCTGACATCCATTCATTACAGCAGACCTCCTCTGACCAGCGCTTACCAACCAGAGCACCGCAGGGTGTTTTTTTTTTTTTTTTCTTTTTAATAAGCATAGTGTTTCTCAGTTACCAAATGGCAAAGGAATGCTGTGTGTAGCAACTGCGATGGATCGCATCCAAAGGCGCAAAATATGGCCTGTTCCTTTTTCCTCCGTTGTCGTAGGGAAATGGGTGTCTCCAAGAGACGCCCATCGGTATAGCCCTTGCTCTTCAGCAACAAAAGTCTGGGTGTTCTGATTTTAACACTTGCTACTAGAAAACAGAGGTTTGTCACTCCTGGCAACTGACTTTACAAAAACACCGATAACAATAAAGGGCTTCATGCCCAGTCCTAGCTTGTGCTTGCTTTCTGGGAACCTTCCAGCCTGGTGGTGATGCTGCCCCTCCGCATTAACCCGCAGAGCTGGCCCTGGGTGAGAGAACTCACAACATGGTTTGTAGGAGGTGGCACAGTAGCTTTATCACCTGTCTGCTCCAAGATGCCTTCTGTACCTCAAAGTCTGGTAACTCTACAGGCTTGATAACATCCAAATCATACAGTACAGAAGCTTTGCAGGGCTTTTGCAGATGTTGTTCAAATCACAGTTTAGAATTAAGTTGCATTTAATCCTGAATCTTCTTTCTCTCCTGTAAGTATTAATGGAATAAAATGCTCATCACCTGAGGACAGAAGAGCTTGGGTAAATTTTTCTGTGGGGCTGTACAATTTTTCTGTTCCCAGCAATCTGCCCTGCTGCAGTCAGCAGAAGAAAATGGTGTACATTTGCCTCAGCCACTCTAGTATAAGTGTGGCTTCCTGGCTCAACCCATGAGTTAAGTGGCTTTGCACTAGTGATTGATTTACAGGTAGATGTTTTCCAGTACTGGTTTTGTGCTGTAGGGAGGACAGTAACCTTCAGCAAAGAGATGTCCAGAGAGCTGGATCTGCTGACGTGTTCAATTGCCACAGCAAGATTCACCAGTACTCACCTGTCAAAGTCCTTGGACTAGCACTGAGGCAGACCACTATGGGGCAAATTCTTGAAAGAACGTGAATAGGAAGGTAGCAGAGATGGCTGAAGGGGCAGGAACCAGCAGCTTTCTCTGAGTTAGCAAGGTTGGCAACTAGGAAAAATGAGCTGGAGCTGATTTCAGGCAACAAAATATAGAACTCTGCTATGACATCTCTAAAGTACTTCTGTACTTATTTTTCCGAGAAGCTTTCCTTTTATGCTTAAAAGTTTTGAACTGTAAGCTACACAACTCTCTTATGCTTCTTAGTAACCAGTTTTTCTGGAGCCTGTATTGTCAGGCTGGTAACAGAATTCTCTCTCTTCCTGGGTCTGAACTCATTGAAAGAAGACATGAGGTTGCTCTCAAGGTAGAGTCATGGGGTTTAATATCTCTTAAGGGCCCTAACACACAATCATCTTCAGGGTGTTGTGAAAGAGGTACCCACTCTGCTTTCTTGTTTCGTCCTTCAGGTTATCTTGTTGCTGTGGAGACTTGCTGATAGGTATAGATTCAGGAGAGTATTCTTCAATTGTTTCAAAGTTAAGCTAGATGCCTAAAGTAGAGTGGGATTAATCCTGGCTGAGAGGTTGAATTTAGTGGTGTAACATCTAAGAAACGGGGGAAGAGAAAAGCACCAGCAAAGGGCCATTTAGCCCATATTAGGTATGACCTGCGCTTTTGAGTGTCACCTCTCTCCATTGAATATGATGATTTTGGCCTCCAAATTGAAAGCCTCCATTAAGTGTAAGTCCTTGGAATGGATTGAGCTTTGGATACTGTTCTCCATATCTATCTATCTATAGATATAGATAGCTACATAAAAAATACACTTTCTCAATTCTGTATAGATGCTTAGATAATGCATTATGCTTGTTGCAGTTTCTGTCTTACAGATTTGGTACTGTTAAAATGCATCAGAACAGAGAATGTATATAGAACCTCAAGGAACCTTGGAAGGGACCGCATGAATACAAATTGTTCTGTAAATTGGTGTCATTTCCTAACTTCACCATAGAAAGATGATCCTTCTCTTTGTCTTTCTGAATTATTTTATCTGCCTTTATAAATAAAAATGGCTGTACATAGGAGATCCAAGCAGGAAACCTTCTTAAGGCAATAGCTTTATATGTCCAGTAATTTACAGTCACCTTTTCCCCAGTGTGTTTCTCAGAATTGGTGCCCAGTTGTTATTTAGGAGGGCATATTATTCACTTTTTTCTAACATTTGGAAAAGCGGGACATATTACTCATTTGGAAATCACACCAGCTCCTTTATCACTGCCAGTCATCGTCAGCAACGCTACATTCCCTGCTTGACATGAAGGAGGAGGCTTGCCCTGAATAAATATAGTAGATAAATGGTCTTTCTGTTCCTCAGAAGAATTTGGGCCACTTCTCAAAGTTGGTGCCAGAAGTACAGTAGCAGAGTGGCATGGTTAAAGTTAATTGCACTCAGATTTTAGTTAAAAGTCTAACTAGCTTGTCAGCTTTGAATTTATATTTTCACAGTTCACTAGGGAGTGATAATAGAGAGGCTTTGATGTAGCGTGCTGCTTTTTGCTTTGTACCAAATGCTCCAAAGTTTAGAAAATAAACCTTTTTATGAGAGTGCGTGGGGGAGAGGGAGGTGGGGAYGGCATCTTAAAGCTGGCCAGAAGAACCATGGTATACTCTCACCACGGGGCAGCAGGGGGATCGTAGCTGCGTGGCTGGCACGTTAAAGGAGATTTGCATGGTGCATCAACCTTGGGCTCTGTCTAAGAAGCAGGTCATCAAAGATGTGTTAATTAGCAATCACTGGAGACTGTTGCTGAAGCAGTGAAACTGTGACTGCACGGAGTACTAACTGATTAACTCTCTGACATCCTTGTAATGTATTTGTTAGTCTTCTACACTGAGGGAAACTGAGGCATGCTGTGTTAATTGCTTAGGCTTCCCAAGGCTGTCCTGAGCGGCAAGTTTTGGGGAGAACTTAGATTTCTTGAGACTCATTCAGAGCCCTTAACACTAGACTGTGGCTTCTCATACAAGCCAAGCCTCTCTAAAGTAATCTTTCCGAAAGAAGTTGGGTTTAGCCCTAACTGGAACCAAAATGTCTTCCCCCCATTATTTTTGCAAATTGCTGGAGAAAAAGGTTTTTGATGTATAGAGACTGGAAAAAAATATTTTGCCTCCCCCATAACCAGCTGGGAAGTACCTAAGCTGCTTGATCATCTTTCAGAGTACCTAAACACAAAGCTATGTTGCTTGCCATTGAAAAACATAAATAGGGTATGCTGTATTTTATTCTAATATTGTTTGCTATCTTTCTTTTCAGCGGAATTAAAAAAAAATCTTATTACTAGGGTTGATATTGCCTCCCAGGCACCTATTATTTATTTGTAGGGTGGATCAAGTTCTTGTTAAAACCATTTTAAACGCTTATAAAACAGTTTAACGTAGCTTTAATTCTTCCTTTTTGTCAAATAAAGCAGGAAAAGAAGTTATTCCTCTTTACTTGCCTTATCTGGCAATGTGCAAACAAATCACTGAGCTGTTGGAAGGTGCAAGTGGTTTTCTTACAATGGTAACTAGTCCCATTCTCCTCCTCCTGTCACAAGGAAATGATTTCCATCACCTAAATCTTGCTGCAAGACAGACCTTGTCTCATACACAAGCTTCTCCTAGCAACCAGGAGTTTCCCTCTTGCAGTAGAGACTAACTGTCCTGAATGCTTGTTAATGGAAATAGTCTCCCAGGTATTTTAGGCTGATCCTAAGGAGGGCTATTGAGTATCAAGCCAGTGACCTTGAACTCTCTCTTCAGGAGGCTTCCAGGCTCTGGAGATCTGCTCACCAAGCTGCTATTTTCACTGCAGGCAGTTTTGCAAACCGCGTTAGCTGCATGCAGACATGGATACTCGTAGTTTTTTACGGAAGTTACGCAAGCGTAGATCGCTACGGCCCAAGTCGGCTAACAGGAATGCGGTCTAATCTTGTTCTGGCTAACCCCAGTGAAAATGGGGTTGTGTATTGCCAAAACTATCGGAGCATCCAGTTGCTCTGAGGAGTCCGACAGGAACTCCAGGCTAGAGACAGGTCTGAACCGTCTGAGTGGGAAGTGACTTTCTGTTTTGCAAGCCCTGCAACATTGATTTCAGCACCTGTCTGGGATGGTTCGTAGGTAATGTCATCGCCTAGAGGAATAGCTGGGTTTGTTTGAAAGAAGCGTTGGCTTTGGCTAGTTCTGAACTGGAAACCGTAAGAGGAACCATAGAAGTCCATTGCCTTCAAAATAGTCTTGACAGAAAGTATCCCTTCATAAGCCAAACAAGACGAAATGTTTACTTGTAAGAACGATAATGGCTCTAATATACCATACATCAGGTGACTTGCTAAATTTCAGTGCAGTCTGCATTGCTTTTAAGAGTGCTGTATTTAATAGATCACACACAGCTTCTGTGTATTTGAAATAAGTCAGTTTTGCAGTGGAAAGAGTTAAACATAGTCCAGCATATTTTTTTCAATTAGTTTTTAATAAAATGTACATTTGAACTTTAATTATACTCAGAATTATAAAAAGTTTCACCATTACTAGGTGGCAAGCAGTGCGTTTTATTTGTTTTGTGGGGGGCTCTTTGGGGTTTTTTTTTTGGGGGGGGGGGGGGACTGACAGAAAATTCTCCAGTGGCTTTAAAAACTTCACGTGTTGTATTTCATCAGTGTGCTTTAACAGTACTTGAATTTTAAAAAATCGTCAAAACTTTGTTTTTTTCCTACAATAGGACATGCGTGGATGTCGCACGAGGGATGTTTAAGTATACAGTCAGCTGAATTTCATGTTTGTACTTAACATAAGTTTGGGATTGCATGTTCTTGCAGACAGAGAGTGGAGCTGGCTGCTGAGCGTGGATGAGAGTTGGTTGTTCCCTTAGTCTGCGTGTGTTGAATTGGATCAGACTGTGTCTGCTGGAAGCCTTTATATAACACATTTCTTTTACAATTAGGAGCTTGATGTTTACTTCATGCTCTTTCTGCACTATATAATGTCTTTTCTCAATGCAGAATGTATTATACCAAAGCTAGTTCAAATATTACTGTTTGTGTAAGTACTTAAAAATTAGAAAATGCTGAATCTGAGATTGATCAAGTAACTTGAYTCCCCCCTAGTTCCGCAATAAGGTTACTTAGGCAGTAATAGTTGTTAACTACTTAATTATATACTGTCCATTCCTCTGGAAATAGCACTCTTATAATGAACAGCTATTCAGTATTTTGTTTTCATTTAGGGTGTGGCCTTGGGCTTTATTTACTACATACTGTTCAAACACTGCTCAGAAGACAGAATTATTAATATTCTTGCTGGCTTTCTACATTCTTTGCTACAGTAGTATCTAAATCCTTTCTTTTCAGTGTTTCCTCTATGTTCTGGGGAAGAAATCGGGTACTTCTAGAAGGCAAATCATTATATCCTGAAGCTGTAGGATGAGTCAACCTCTGGAGGGGCCTGGGCAAGGAGAATTCCTTCCCCCCACCACCTGACCCAGTCTTCTTAATTTTGCTGTGAGACGGAGAAGGTGCAATCCTTGCTTGGTGATGGGGATTAGGGCTCAAAAGCTATATCTATTCTTAGCAAACTTCAAAGGCCAGGGTACCAGCCTGTTCGCTGGCCTCCAGTTGACCATGCTGTTAAACTGGGAGCAGAGTCCCTGGCCAAATAACAGTTGCAGGCAATGCCCAGGCATGTTTAGCACAGGACAAGATCTCTTCTTAGGAGGTATTTTGGGTGCAGCTGCCCCAGTTTGTAACATGTAGTATAGATGTTGTCTAAAGTACCCACTGATTTTAGGTTTGCAGCTTGAGGCATCTAGGACCTCAGTTTTTTTGCATTAATATCTTCAGATTATATAGGATTGCATGTATTCACAGTACTATTGCTGTCGACTTCAAGTATAGCTCTGAATGGTTTTCTTATTGAGGTTTTCAACAGTTACCCATAAAAAGAGAAACAGAAATGAAAGGCTTGACTTCATGCCATGTGCTCCATGGCCAAGACCAAAGTAGAATACAGTTCCTCCGGTCAGTATTCAACTATCTTAACCACAAAGCCATCCTTTCTCTTCCCTGGTCCCTCTTGTTCATTTTGCTCTATGCATTTTGCACCAGATGAGACGGGGTCCTGTAGCGTGCCGCCTCCTTCACTGTAAACCCCTGATCCRTCTCCAGACCAGTCTGTCTTACTCACCAGATGAGAGGAGGTCCTATGCAACARCATAACGTGTAGTTACATAATTGAAATGGTATCAGTATGCAAAAGCACAACGGTGCTGAAACCGATGAGAGCTAGACACCTAAGTATTCATGTGGATCTGGGTTATGGTGATCCCTAAAGCACCCACAGATTTCTGTGACTATTTGGAGTGTTCATTTCTTCTGAAAATTATCTCTATTGTAATAGAGATTTAGAAACCCAGATTCACACACCTAGACCTGAAAGGTTTTAGGTTTTTACTGTTAGTGAATGGCAAGAATAACTCTGAAATACTCAAGAAGAAAGCGATTTTGATA
The DNA here is from genome assembly GCF_003343035.1 of Apteryx rowi. NCBI lineage: Eukaryota > Metazoa > Chordata > Aves > Apterygiformes > Apterygidae > Apteryx > Apteryx rowi. Next base: position 544,456 of record NW_020450792.1, on the reverse strand, counting down.
TCAGTCTGGCTGCTTTGTTGTTGATTGGTTATTCATGTGAATGTTTTTTCATCCTTCCATATATTCCTGGATTAAAGAAATATACCTTCTTTTAGATGATATTATTCATGACTGCACAGTGAGAAGTTACTGTGTTGTTCGGGAAGTTATGTTTCAGGGAAACATGTTGGTCAAGTCACCATTCATTTGGAAGTCTGTTAAGTATCCAGCATGTCTGTTTGCATAGAAAACAGGCAAGCTTGGGATTTTTCTTCCTTTTCCTATTTGGTTTCATTTTTGATGCACTGACATTTCTGCCTTTTTTGGGTTACGGTTTCTTATATAAGTACAGTCAACTCACAATGGGAAATGATATAAATATCTGGGTAGAAACTCATCCTCTGAAGTTACTCTATTAATCCATGCCATCAGGGATGCTTCTTATATATGTCACCTTGTGAATGGTGCAGGTGAGAAAATGGAGCATGAAAGCTCTCCGTTCAAATAGTATTGTCTATAAAAATACTGAGTGTTATTTTTGGACATCTTTGGCTATCTTAACTCATTTTATGTGCTGCCCATGTGTATATAATGTACACATGCCTGGTGCTTGCCTACTGCCTCATCTATGCTTGTATGTGCCTAGAAGTGATTGTAAGCACGAATATACAGACAGTCCCTGTCTTGCTAGTGTGGTTTATTAATTAGATCTAATTTGTTGCGCTCGTTGGGAATTCCCTATGAACACTTCAAAGTGCTTGATGCAGATATTTGCTTGCTAGCATGTGATTCCTGGTGTCATGTGGCTAGAAGACTTCTTGAATCTGCAGAAGTACCTCATTTGTGATGAATAAAGCTACATAGATACAAGAAGCTTTACACACTGATAGTTGGCTGAGAACTGTGTTAATTGCTGTGTTACGCTGGGGAAGGCAGTGTTTCTCAAGCTCTTAATCAAAGGACCACAGCCCCTTTGAGAGAAACATCCTGCAGACTATCTTACGTCCAAGTGTTTGACAGTTGGGGGTGAGCAAGGTACCGCAGTAGTTTATATTGAAGCCAAATTATATTATCTTACAAAACCCTCACTTTACTGTTTCAGTTAGCTTTTTAATTAGGTACTGACTGCTGTGGGGAATTGGTTCTTGCCTGTGTGTGCCAGCATGCGGTGATTCATCCCCATCAGCTGAGTGTGAAAGGATTGTACGTGGGGGGTTTTGCAATCATTCCATGGCCCACCTTCTAGTGTCTTGCAAACCAGAGTGCTAACGAGTTCGGTATAGAGGAGGTAGAACTGGGGCTTGTCCTTTCATTCGTTTTTCCATGAAAAGAGCATTTAGAAGATTAAAAAGGAATATTGTGTGAAAGGTAAGACTGGTTGTAAAGGCAGCAGCCGGCTTGGAACAACACTTGGGTTCCAGAGAGAAAGCACGCCTGTGTGCAGAGAGGTGGTTATCTGCTGATACTCCTAGCTGTGATTTACTTGGTCGCAACTGAAGTATTTCCAAAACGTTCTTCCCATTTCCTACCTTCCACGGAGGTCAAATGTTTCAGTAGTTTCTGACTTCCGCATTTAATGTAAAATGCCTCGCATTTGTAATGKAGAAACGAAAAAAAGTTTGGACCGCTCTGAAATATCCCAAAACATTCATGCTTGTCTATCCAGAAACTATTTATGTATTATTAGTGTGGAGTATTTTAAGAGCAACTGAGGGAGGAGTATTTGCAGCTTAGGTAAAAACTTCTGTTCCAAGGTGCAACAGCATCAACAGTATGTTGGTGTATTACAAGATGCTACTCCAAGATGTCCCATGCCTGCGACACACCGTACACTTCTATTCTCCAAATTTCTCAGACTTCACAGTATGAATTCCGTTTTGGGGAGTGGATAGGGGTAGAAAAGGAAAGCTTTGTGTTTCTTGGACAGCTGCTAAAGTTAGTCCTGGAGAGCCAGAAGCTGCTGAAGTTTTCTTCCCTTCGGAGCAGTTCAGATACATGTTATCACACATTAACTTATCTTGATTAATTCTGCAGAAGATATGGGAGCAGTTCCCTCGAGTTCTTGTGAAAATGAGAGGGACGTACTATCTCRCCATCATCCTCTCTTGGCGTCAGAATGTCTGTCTGCTGGCATTACTTTAAGCCAAGGGCAATTGCTTGACTTCACTTAAGCTTCTGAAGATCTAGACAACGGGAATTTGGCACTCCAAGGGTGAATTCTGAAGCCAGTTTTATCCATTGGATGGTATAGGTCATGTTGACACACATGCTTTATTACTTTTACTAAATCCTCAAGGTAGACTTCCCCAGGTGAAGTAGCAGCAATTTCAAGGCATGCTACTGACCAATTTAAGCAGTTTTTTGGCAGAAATGGRCAGATGCCGCGCTTTTATCTAATTGCATGCTATTTCTCAGCATAAGTTTGTGCTTATGGTTACTGTAAGAGAACAGGTCTGATTTTTTCAGAGTCTGAGGTAAATTCTCTTCTGTGTAATTGTAAGCAAAAACTCTACACCGTATAGAAAGCCAGAGTTTCAAACCATGATTTCAGTACACTGGTGTAATATCCATGTAGTGCACATAGATCTGTGCAACCTACATGTCTTTAAAACACACCTTATTAAATTATGTGGCCCTTGACTCATTTTATTTGATGGAAAACTTTCTTTAGATTGAATTTATTCTTTGATGTCTGCTGTTTCCTGAAAACTTTTAACTCATCCTGATGATCATATTTGAAGTGTCTTTTTTTTTTTTCTGTTTGCCTAAAAATTTGAATACTTTATTTCCTTCTAGGGAAATTTCCTTCTATTAGAATTGAGCATGAAATGTTGCTTTTTTCATCAGGAAACCTTTTTCCGGTGTGTTTTAGGCTTTTGCTTTGATCAAGAAGCAAGTTGCCGTTCAGACCATCGATATTTGCAAAACCCCCTATATCGCTTTTCCAAAGGAGACAAGAAACATTTTCGGAAGTTCATGCAGAGTTTTGTTTCTTCAGACACCAGCTCAAAAAATCAGGCTTTGCCAAACAGATCCCCTGAAATGGCTGTTGTCTGTCTTTTTCTTTTTTTTTTGCTTTTCATTTTTGTTGTTCTTTGACAAGACTATCTTGGTAGTGTCAAAAAAGACCTCACTTAACCGAAACAGCAGCGGTTAACAATATCCAGTCTCTGATCAGTGTTTTTCTCCTGAGACTTGCATGAGTTTATTTTGCCATTCTTGAGAGGTGGTTGCTTTTACAGTCAACTCTGCCTTTGATATTACAGCTAAGTAAAGGTTCTAAATTTGGCCTGGCTGTGTTTTCTTTTTGAGGATTTTCTGGGCAAATGTTTCAGCTCTTCCTTTCCTGTTCTGTCTGATATCTAAGGATAAACACACACAGACGCATGCACATACATACGCATACTGTTTTATCCAGAATGCTGTATATAATGCTATTGTTGGTTCCAGATTAGTCTTAAAATAATTGATTCATTTCCATTTGGTTCTGAAGGAGTCCTTTGCATTTTTGGTGCCATCACTGTAGGTTTTGTCTTGCCCAAGGATCATTTCAGCCTCTGGACTTGTGAGTGCATGGGCAAAAGTCTATATGTGAAGTGCCTTGCTTTACATCTCATAAAGGTTTCAACATGTGATTGTGAGGATGTGTTTCTGCTTCTAAACATCCCCTTACTCTCTTCTTGAAGTAAGCTCAAGCAATTAAGATGTCTAGAACACGTTAAAAAAAAAAATCTCTAGAGGTTTTTTCTTTTGAGGTAAACTTTTAGCCAAGAAATTTTGATTTTATGTACAGTGGATTCCGTATTTTTATTTTGTTGAGTAAATTTTTTTATTATAGTAGAGTTAGAGAGGAATGGCAGAGTAACTTTGAGAAATGCTGCTATATCAACTTCTTCCTTTTGAAAATTTTAATCGACTTCAGTAAGATTCACAGACTAAGTTTTGGTATTCCATGGAAGTAGGGAAATGTTGTTTTCACTTTTTCTTTAGTGAAGAAACTGAGTCAGGTTTAAGGGTAAAATATATCAAGAGCACATTAATTTTAAAAGCAAAACATTAGAGGCTTCTTAGTTTACAGAAAAGGCCTACTTACACTGATGAACCAATATATGGAGTCGTCATGATTATAACTCAGTGGCTTACAATCATTTTTTTTCTCTAGATGTTCTTCTGTGTAGGTAGGTAGGTCTTTAGTCACCTGGAAAGTTAATATGTTTAAGGATCTTGTGTGCTGTTAAAAATGGGGCTTAAGTGTTCTTTTAAACTTTACCTGAAGTATCTTGTCTGTATTTCTACAAGAAATTAGTAGCAGAAGTGAGTCTAGAAATCAGAAATCAGGAACTACCCAACTGCGTTCCTGGGGCATGCCTGTCTCTGCTGTGATCTCTCGCACAGTGGTGAACTTCTCCCCTGTTTTTATGACACCCCATGATATGTATGTCTGTTTAATAGCTGCCGCAGTGAAATGTGTGTTTTATAGAATTCTTTAAACATATAAAATGACCATAGTGCTGCCAGCTTTCTTTCTTTTCTGGACGAGAATGGATTCGGTTTTGGTATTTCACAAAGGCAACAGTAGATCATCAGCAGTTGTAATAATGCTGTATGCTGAGGGCTGGGGAGGAAAATAAGGGCAATGGTTGATTTTTCTGAAGTACGTCATATGGCAATGGTATCTAGGTATATGTTGAACACTATTTGTTTTTATATATTTTGGTAGATGAAAGTGGGGCTTTGTGGAGAGACTGAGAACTTGGTTTCTATCTGGAAGTCATTTGTCATCTATATCTGTAAGCCTTCGTTGAGGATGCTTCCTAAAGTGGTATTGATATGTTAACTATGATATGTAACTGGGAGTTACATCTAGCTGGTCATGGTGATGAGTGTCAATGCTGCTCGCTATCACTTAGGCCATTGGTATAGAGCCAGAGATGGTGGGATCTTATTCCTGGGCTTGCATTCCTGAAGTGGTTTTCACAGTCCCTGGAAGATGAAACTGTGTCTCTGGATGTCAAAAAGTGCCATATATACATAGGTATGGATGTATGATCCTAGCAGCATTGCTTGCCCACTGGAGTGGTATTTGAAGAGAATTTAGTAAGAGAAGTTGGACGGCATGGGGTTCTGCACAATCTCGTCTTCCATCAGATTAGGAAAAACCCTCTAACTTTGTGAAATCCCTTTCTTAGACCAACATGCTGCTGAGATGTCGAGTCCTTTTCATCTGTGGATGACAATGTTTTAACAAGGAGCGACACCAGTTTTATACAGGGTGGAGACTGAAACACCCGTAAGTGAAATAATTTGCCTGATGTAGGCAAGTGATATCAGGATAGGAGATAAACTGAGGTCCTTGAAGTATCTGTCTAATCTCTCCTCTGCACACTAAGAAACTGAGGTGGAGGGACAGAAGTGACATAAAGAGAAGAAGGGAGCAGTTAAAAAAAAGGAATGAAAAGCAAGCAAGGGAAGCCCTGGAAAAGAAATTTTAATATATCAGTATAATTTCTATATGCAAGGCATTCCTCTTGCCTGCTAATTGGTTTTATCTGCTAGGGGGATACTTCTTTCTTTCATGTAGTAAAGACTGCTATTTTAACTAGCGAGATATGTTTTAAAATGTAAGTCACACTGGGTGTGTCAGAGGAGATGAGATTATGCTGAGGATACAGAACATTTTAGGTAGTTTTGAGTGCACTCAAAAATCCTATCATGAAATTTTTCACAAAACTTCAACCTTCTCGATGTTCAGCAAACCTCTTACAAACAGTTATCAGAAATACTTGAGTTTTTTTTTTTTTCTTTTGCTTAAGCAAGTTTAATTTTTACTGCCAGTCTTGGTGGTGTCTGTTCTGGAGAGTAGCAGGAAAAGCTGATAAGGGCATAGGACAGAAATCTTTGTGCTTATCTCACTGCAACACATGGAGCTGAGAGTGCATCCTTTTCCTGTCCTAGGACAGGAGACGTAAACTGACCATCTCCTGACAGCAGTGACTTCAAACAGAGCCTCTAACGTCTAAAGGGTATGAATCTTCTCTCAACTTCAGAGGCCAGCTAGGTGAAAGTGGGTCACTGGCTGTTTAGAAAGCTGTTTTTGTGCCAGCAAAAAAAAAGAGAAAATTCTGATAACTCCTGGGTCAATAGACAACTCTGTGTACATTGTGCTGCCTTTTTTTTTTTAAGGGCATAAATTCAGCATGCCTCCTGATTGTTTGTTTAGACTTCTGCCAGGAGGTGAATTAAGTAAAAAGGATTTAACTGGTTTTCCTAACGGACAGTTTCATAAAAATCAGGGTTGTGCTATCAGATTTGGAGCCAAGGTCAGACAGAAATTGTCCTCAAGAAAGGAGTTATTTGGACAGTGAGTGTTTTTATATAACATCATCAGAGATTTTCTTTTATGTGTGGTCTTTATTTGACCTAGAAATGAAGTGAAAGGTCTAAGTAAAAGGTGATGTGAATGAGAACCTTCCACCAGGACTGTGCAGGCTTCTGTGACTGAAACGCAGGATCTTAACCCAGATCTGTGCTGTGACTCTGCATTAGTAACTGATCCTTGGAAAAATACATGTGCAGTTATGAATTGGTTGAACAGGCTCACCTCTGTTATGCTTTGCTCTTAGGTTTCTTCCCTAATTGTCTGCATTAAGCTAGGCACAAGAAGTCCCAGCTTGCAGTTCTTCTTCTGGCCAAATTTGGAAGCATATGTCAGTGGTCAGGACTGGAAATCCAGGAACAAAACCAGGAGTCCAACATCACCCGTTGACACTGTAGGTTTGGGGCAGATTGCTTCACTGCTTTCTGGGCCTTGGTGTCCCCATTGGTAGAACAGCCCAAGTACTCCATGGTAATGCCAAGTTCAACATAGAGGATCACAGTGGGCAAGAGACTGTGGAAGTGCACAGTATTTCTCTTCTAATTAACTGCCTGCCTGGCACCCCAAGACTTATATAGTACGTGTGCTCTGAAGTATACCTTCAGGTAAGTGTGGCGCCAGGTCTTCAGTTACCGAAGGATCGTGGGACTAATGCAGTGTGCCCAGGTTTGACAGCAGTATAGCACGCTGCCACATCAGCTGAAGGTGCAGCCTTATTATTTGAATGTGTATTTATTGCTACAGCATTGGCATGCCCTGCTAGGAGCGAGTCTCCTCATCTGTTTCGTATGTTAACTTTGAGACCTTGCTAAGGCTGAAGAAATAGGTATGATCTCATTCTTTCCCTTTGTTTCAGGATGCAGAACGGTTCCTCTAGATTGATTGTTTTTTTCTTTTGTTTTTGTTTTTGTTTTTTTTTAACAGTCACTCCTGGTAAATGTGAGAGCTGTATGAATTATTAGCATTAAATCTCAAAGCTTTTCAGGTTTAGTCTGGAGTTTGAGGTTTACCACGTCCCAGCTCATAGTCACATAACTTTGGTACAGGCTGGTTTTGATTGGAAAACCAGCAAACTTTTCTCTCTTCCCTCCTTCTTCCAATCAGCTTCCCAGCAACCCCCCAATAGCTTCCTAAATGCAGCTAAGGTAGTACATACTGGCTCTAGGACCTTTGAGGGGCAGTATGGGTGGGATCCCTAGAGTATAGTGTGATTAATCTCATTATAATCTCAACTTTCTAGTTCCCATGAATTGGATGCAAATTGTACCCTGAAGAGTTGGCTAATCTGTCATCTCTAGCAAACTGACAGCTACCTGTCCAGGACTTCTCTTCTGATATTTAAAAAATCATCCTGGAACCTTTCATGTGTTTATCTTTCCCACACTGATATCAACTCTCCAGGATTCATGTTATATTCAGCTCTGCTTTAAAGACAAAAGCACGTCTGTAGTAAAAGTTACAAAATCTTTTCCTGAAACACTGTGAATCTCAGACTGGATTAAATTTGTTGAGATTAAAGTTTTTCTTCTGCCTTTGAACTGGTGATGGACCAAAGGCATATATATTGGTAGCTATAGACTCAAAATCCAACTGGAGGGATGGTGAGACTAATCTTCTGAGATGGAGAGCAGCCTGAGCTGGGAGTTCAGCTCCAAGCTCATAGCTGCATCCCCTTTTCTTCAGACAGGAAAACTGGAARCTGGTCTGAGCACTGGGTGTGGAGATCCCAGACTAGAAGGGAACGTACCGCACCTTGTGCATAGCTCACCCTTCCCCTAGACTTTGCAAAATTAGATCAGCTTCCTCTCCATGAATCAGTTTTACCTCCTGCATTAGCCATGAAGTTAACAGTGCTTCTGGTTAGATGGTGCAGTGTAAACTGCGGCACAAGGTGCAGAGTYGGAAATTTGGGCAGTAATTCCCTGCACTCTTTGTTATTTTTATTTCTTTGCCACTAGCAAACTCCCCTCCTTCCCAACAGTTTGGTCCTGTTTAGGTCTAACACTGGTAAAGCGCTTTGAGGCTTTCCCATAGAAGGGATACTACTTATTGCTTAACGAGTTTTATTAACTGGACAATAACTCTTATGCAAAGTTGTGTAAGGAAACTTGCCCTTTGCTTTGCAAAAAAAAAAAAAAAGCAGCTGTTGGCTCAGCAAAAATATCTGTCCTCTCATGAGGAGCCTGACCTGGAATTGTAATTTATCACTCTTCCTCCACCTCGCTTGGCCTCCATCCGAAAGGACACGTTACTGAGTTTCGRTAATTCCTGTTGCATATTGCACGGCTCAGGGAGGCTGTCATTCATCCCTCAGACTGCCTCGGCTGCGGCGGTGTGTTAGGAACCGTTGTTACGTGAGTCGCGTCAGCTTTTCCGTGCCCCGGGACATTTGGGAAGCTAACCCCACCGTCTCCCACCCGCCCGCCAGAGATTTCATGACTGTCGGTAAATTCCTTAGTTACTTGAGAAGCCGTTGCTATAGAAAATGTCCTTTTATGCGTGTTTGTRCTGGCTTGTCTAAATGAGTGTCAATACCGGCATCTGACTGGGCAAAAAAGACCTGTCAGTATCTGCCTTCTGATGTTAACATTGGCAGCAGCTTCTTGTAATTGTTGCAGAGAAATAACTCTGGTGGCCAAATTCTTTCAAAATTCAGAAGTTAACCTGTGTGAATATTTAACTCTTTCATGAGATTTCGAAATCCCACCCCTTCTGTTTCCAAGAGCTTCTCAGGACAAGATCTGAAACCATCACTCACTTGTGGGATGCAGTTATTAAGTACTTCTTTCCTGAATTCTGTGTTGCTGTAAATTAGTATGTTTTTGTTCCTAAGAAGTAAGTTTGCAATGGACTTTAAGGACTCAGCAAATCCATCACCTTTTCTCTAGGCAGGATCGGCTCTGCTTGTATCATTCTTGACAGAWGTGCTTAAAAACCCACCAAATGGGTGCCTGTCTTACAAGAACTCCACAAACTCTGCACAACCTGTTCTTGTGCTTGACTATACTAAACACAGGGGAAGGCTTTCCCAAATCTTAAACTGCACCTCTTCTGCTACTATCTAAGATCATTATTTCTTTAGCATGGGGAATAGAACATGGAGATAAGATTATTTTTCTCTTCCAACCTTTGACATTAAGGTTGCTCTAGAAATTGTAAACCCCAACTCATACTTTCCTGCTTGTGGTATTGGTTAGTGTTTTTATAGCTTCTGGCACAGCAGACAAAGATGTGGCTGGCATATTTTCAGCTTTTTTCAATTGTGAGCCTAAATTACCAGCTACCTACTTACAGCAAGTTTGACCTGGCTAGCCCTTAGCGTGAATCAGGGGAAGACTCAGACTTACGCCTCTGGATCTGTAGTGTAGTATCTTAACCATTGCCCTGACCCTAGAACAACACATTTTGCTGTGTGTCTGGCCTTCCCTCTGAGTATCTAGTAGGGAGCTGACGCAATTTTAAATAGCTTATCCAGTTTGGAAAGTGTGTGCAGTAATGCAGTATTGGGTAGGGCAAGTTGAAAGGGAAGCTTGCTGTGGCTTTGGATTATTAAGTTCTCTTGAATGATTGGATATGCCTTTGCTGATACAACTTGGTCCTCCTTTTCTCTACTGGTCACCAGTCATCTACATCAATATAAATTCCCTCCTCAGCTCTCCTTTGAAGTGAAACAGGTAATTCCCTCCAAGCAACCCCGCTCTGCTGTTCTGGAGATAGTTTGCTCCAGGGATCCTGCTCAATCAACAGYGTGGACAAGACTGAGCCAGGTTTTGCTCTGTCCACCCGATATAGCCCTCTAATGCCATTTGAGCAGGCCTTAAAYTCCCAAACGTTCCCCTTGTCCCTTCAGAGGATGTGTAACAGGCACCCTCAGTTTCGTGCTAGGAAAGCAGTGTTGGGGCTGGCTTGCGCAATGTTGAACAGGGTCGTCAGCGGGCTTTGCAGCTTGCAGAGGGCTCTGCTGCTGCAGTTATGCTGTTACGGGTGGTTTAAAGCTAGCTTGAATACACATACACAAAAAGTATATCAAGAATTCCCAGAGCAGCATCCTGTGGTGAACTCCTTCTGAACCGAAGCATAAAGATAAATCAAAATTTGTACTTTTTAACTACTGTAGACGTGCAGAACACATGGGCAGAGGCAGTTAGAGAAAAGAAGAACATGGGCTCTCTCTAGAGAATTGAATCTGTCCTAGTGACTCCAGGCAAAACAGGATATACAAATGGTTCTACTTTGCTGCTTTGTTTTAATGTTGATTTGTTTGTAGTCTGCCCAAGATACTAATTGGTGTTTTACAAGTATAAAGACAAAGGTGTCTGCCCTGAAGAACTCACTAACGAAAAACACTGCTGTACGGTGTTAATACACAGTCAAATTTTCTACCTAATGAACCAATCGCTTTGATAAAATCTCTACCTCCTGGTGAATTCTCTGCTTTGATTTTCCCCTCGACTCCCATCTTCTTTTACACCTCACTTTGTTTTCTTTTTCCCTTAGCTTTAAATTTTGGGGGCAGTTTGTGCTCTAATCAACATTTTACGGTGTAGCTCCTCGAAAGGAAGTGAATCACCTCTTTCATTAGGAACAAACAAAGTTGGTCTGATGTTGCAACCGTATGGATATTAAGCTGAGAAATTGGAAGACCCTGGCCTGGCACAGGATTTTAAGAGCAATAGTGGTGCAACATTAGCTTTTAATCCCTTCAACATGCTGCGGTTGATAACAGGTTGTAACATGGAAGTTGGTGCCTGCATTTGCAAAACTGAGAGTAATAATCCAGAGTAATAATTGAACAATTCCTCCTCTTTAGTGGTGTGCTGGCTTCTTACCACCTATGACTTTGCATGGGKTTTTTTTCTTCTTTTTTTCTTCAAGAGGTGTTGATTGCTGCAGAAATAGTCATGTTAATAGTTGCTGTCTGCAGTTTACCTTCACCACTTTCAGTTTTATGTTATTTCCCCTTTTCCAGAGGTGATTTCCTCTGCAGCAGAGGTGTGGGAACAGACTCCGTGACCACCTCCCATCTGCTTCAGCACAAAGTCAGCTAGTTATTTTAAATTGTCTTTAGTGGTGGGTTATGCTGTCATTAGTGTTTTCCTATTTCTCATTGAGCCTCCTTCCATGGTAAATCAACATCTACCTTTTAGTGGAAATCATGTTCTCRTGAAGGAGATGAGATATGTCTGAGAAACCAGCTCAAGGATAATAGGAATGTGCATTAATGTTAAGCAGTGGTGGCACTCTTAATTTTACTGATGGGTGACTTTAATCAGTGTTAAAGAGATTTTCTTTTTAGTCTGTATCTGTGTAGTATACTGCTTTTAAAGGAGTCCAACTTGTAATGTATACCACATTTGAGATACACAGAACTATCTGTAGCATTAGGAGACTGGATGGACTGTTGAAATATGTACTGAAGGCTTGACTTCCTAATTTTTATTTTATTTTATTGTTTGTTAGGTTATTTTTCACCCAAGGGCATTACTGTCTGTTAATCAACATCACATTTCTTTTGTTATCATTTCGACTGCTTAAAGTACTACCTAATTTTTAACCCRGTTTTCAGGGAAATGAAGCACTGTGTGTCTATTCCCTCTTCTCCCACTAATTTCAACCAAATTTCACAGGGAGGTAGCAACGTTAAAAATACTAAGTCCCTGTTCTCTGTGAAAGTAAATGGTCACATAAAGAGGAAAGACAAATTGTTTTCCCAGCCAGGCTCAACTGTATTATTAGACATCAGAGAGTCCACACAGAGGAAAGACGTTATGAATGCCCTAACCACAGGAACAGCTTCGATCAGAACTTACACTTCATTAGATACGGGGTCATCCAACCACAAGGTGCAAAGCCACAGGAAGACAAGTTCCTTTGCTCATAGAACTACTATAACTTTTTCTTCAACAAAATATGCAGCTCTTGGAGTAGCCATGACCTTCATCTCTGTGTGGAATGACTTCTTTAAAAACTCCATAGCTCCACCCCCCGGCTTTACTTATGGCATTAAGTGTGGGGTAATGAAGGGAAGAAATAAAACTGAGCTGGCATTGCTGAGTCACTGCTGCGATTTGAGGCTGGCTGACTTGCTGGTGGAGCTCCTCTCAAGAGGAAGGGAGCACCCAGCTCTTGCAGGGAGCAGAAGGGTCTAGCAGAGGGCTCAAGTAATGGAAGGAGGACAGATTAGTAGGAAGACTGACTGAAAGGAACTAAACCAAAAATAGAAAGCTGCTTTTAAGAAAGTCTAATTGGAGGGGAAAAAAAATCTTATAAAGCTGTTATGGCCTCTGCTCTTGCTGAATTCTAGATCAGTTGGATCTGTTGAGCAGGGGGGTCTTTTTTCTTCCTTTCTTTACACCCTCTCAGTACTCGTTATCCAGCAAGAGCCTCTCTGCTCTCTGACATCCAGTTTCTCTTTCAGTAAGCTTAGGACATCCAAGTGAAAACTGCTCCAAGTCTTGCACTGAGGGTTTGAGACCCCAACTGACACCACATCTCTCTTCAGCAGAAGACAGCTTCCCAGGACACAGCTTAGGGGCTGGAGACAGCAGCTGTGACTTGCTCTGTTTGCCTCTGCATCTTTTCTTAACCGTAGACAGTAGAGCATTTGGAACAAATTGGTTCTTCCTTTAATCTGACGTCTTCTCCTGAGTCTTTTCACTTTTCTTCATTTTGCTGCTTATTCCTGGAGCAATTTGCTATTATGCTGTGAGAAGCATCCCATTCCCACTCCTTTTTCAAAGCTCCTGTGCCAGGAGACATTCCAGCTTGGAACACGCACGCTCCCTGGGATTGCCTACTTGGTAATTATTTGTATTGTTTTGTACCCACTCATAGCTTTAACCTGCAAGTCCCTTGAGGCACAGGTTATGTGTTTTGTGTGGTTCACTGGGCAAACATAGAGCACTTCACTCCCCTTAGGGCATTACATAAAGTGTTAATAATAAAATCGTAGGAAATCTATTTGGAATTATAGGCCCAGGGATTTTCTCATTGTCTTTTTGACATTACTGCTAAGTCTTTATGCAGCACCATAAGGCTAATACTTACCGTAATGAATGACATATGTGTCTTACAATTTTGACCTTGGTGAGCTTTGGAAGCAACCATCACAAAAAAAGAGATAAGGTAAGGACAAAGGGAAACTGTAAAGAAAGATGCGAAAGGAAGCCTATGGTTTGTGAGGTGCAGACATCACATGGAGGCAAGAAAAGCAAAGCAGAAACACAAAGGTCAGCCATGGAAAGCAAGCCAAAGGAAATAAAGTCTAAGGAGGGGTTTGAAGATGGAGAGTGAGGCTCTTTACTCCCAGGGGAGGAAGGTTATGAAAGCACTAGGGAAGCTTGGATAGGGAAATCTGTGAAACATGAACAAGCTAAGTGTTTGTACCTTCAATGTTTGGGAAATCAGAATAGGGTGGCCTATGAGTTTTTGGTAGCAGAAAATCTGAGATAAGACCATGATTGCAAGGGAACGTTAAAAAATTAATGGGGTGAGGGTGTGGATATCTTTTCCTAGGCTGCATAATGAGTCCAAGGTGGCCTGAGAAGGGACAGTAGCCTGCTGAACAGAGTGAAAGGCAAGCCAGCAGAAGAGAAATGAGATGCTCATGGCGATGGATGTGACTGAGAACAGAGCATATGGCAAATTTAGCAGCATTAATAGAAAAAAGTGTGTTAAATTGGAGATATTCCCAGAACATCTTTTCCACTCTATAGTCTTGACCACCATCTTCTGATAACTGAAATATTTGGCTACCTGGTTTGGTTGAATAATAGGGAATTAAAAAAAAAATCTCATCATAGGGATGTCTATCAATTTCTAAGCACAAGACTTAGCTTCTTCCCTTGTATAGTTAAGATTTGCTTTGGCATTGAAGCAGGCCTCAGTAATATAGCTACTGTAGCTATAATATAGCTACTGTTAGCTGTTCTGTAGGTTGATAGAGGCCAAAGTTCTGTCAAAGACTGCGGATTTCACAAACTGACCATGAAAAGCCATCATCTTTGTTACAGGTCACAGCAGACATGCTCTGTCTTGCTGGCTGTATAGGTCATGCCGGGACTTGTATTCTCCATAGATTACCTGTGAAGTAGCTTCAGCTGCTTCCTGACAAGTCTTGCACCTGCTTTGCGTCTGAAATAATCTGACCTGTTATTCTCATGCTCTCAAATAGGGACCATCTTTATTTGGTATTTCAAGACAAGATCAGACATTGCTGAATCTAAAATCAGTATTTCAGAGGATGKTTTCCATTGCTGGCAAACTCAGGAATGAGAAACTCAGAGATGCCTTCACATACTTTCTCCCTCCATTTTCCTGAACACTCTTTCTCCTTCCGTACATCCTGAACACCATCTTTCTTCTTCCCACTCAAAACACATTCTTTCTCCTTTTCTTCCCTTCTTTCATCCTTCTTTTGACTTCCTTAGCTCCCCAGACCCCCATGGAAAGGGAAGTCATAATTCAGGCATATAAGAAACCTCTGTCTACTTGCTTTGGCACCTTTGGCCAAACTTATTTTTCAGTACTATGCAGGTAGACAGTATTGAAGAGATGCCCAAGGGTCTTTACACTTTCTAGCAAGAGCACAAGAAGCTGAAATACCAGTCCCATAGTAGGAAGCCTCAGAACTGGGAAATATTTTCTGTTTCCTCCTGAAATAAGAGGATGTTTTTAGGCTTCTCCTGTTAGGACAGCAACAATTGCTGCCATTCCCTACTAGCTGATGTGGAGTGTGGGAATGAATAACTAAGAATAGAGGTTCTGTCCTTGCCTCCTCAAGCAGTTTTTCCATAATAAATGATGTCACATACAGAGTTTGTGTTGCATCTTGCTCATGGTTACATTCATCCCATCTTTCCTTCTTTTGATACTTTTGTTGCCAAAGTTAATTTAGATCCGAATTATAAGCCTTTCACCTCCGATTCTGAAAGTTATTAACTGCCGTGTGCTGTGTAAATACGTACTACTAGTAATGGTAATGTAGGTGGAAAAATAGCAAACCTTGTAAATCCAAATAAAGTCAGAATATTTTATGCCTTCTGTAAAGCGCTGTGCTCACTTTTGCTTTTRTGCTGCGTGGCGTATAATATGTGCCTCCAGGAACTTGGAAGCTAAAGCAGCGAGTGAGTACAGAACGATACAAGTCTCTGCAGAAATGTTGCTCTGATAACTTGGCTTTTTTGGCCTACATTTCTCGGTGGTTATTATTTGTTAATTATGTTATATAGTGCTCACATGTGGGCTAATTGCTTCCCCAGAGAGCTTACAATCAAATGATGGACAGAACAAGGGCAGGATGTTACACATACCAGATAGTGAAAGGGTAAGGTAGGACACGGGCGATGTGGTTAGTTAAACACTCGTGTGTGTGTTTGAAAACTGAACAGGATTATGAAGCATAGAGTTGAAGAGTTGGGTTGGTTTGTGGCGGGAGAGGATGGGTGATAATTTGAATTGATCCAAGGAGCTGACTTGTTAAAACAGTTGCACGAGGAAGCACCAAAACTAAAGGGAGAGATGAAGAAAACATGGAGAAATTCATAAAAGAAGGCARCAGAAAGATTGTATTTGGCATGGTTATTGTGGAGGTGGAACTCAGGGCTGTACCATGTGAATTCTTGAAATCAAGAACAACATCCGTTTGAGCCATAGGTGCACTACATGAGTGATCTTTCTTCAGGCCCTTAAAGACAAGAGAGAAAAAATGTGTGTGCACATCAGTGCAGTTGTATTTCAGATGTCAGCTCTCTTCTCTGGTTCTTGCAGTTTGCCTTGCTTTTCTACATCTGTCTTTTAGACTGCACGTTTTCAGGCAGAAGGACTTTGCTGATATTTATGGTCCGTGCCACTCTAAATTACTATGTTCTGATTCATTTTCCTGTACTACAAATACTTTTTCACACCTGCATAAGAAAAGGAACCAAGTCATGATGAAGGCACACTTAACAAATAAGTGACTAAAAGGTGACACAAGAAGGTTATTTCTCAGCAGCTCCTCTGCCACTACTTGGGCTGAAAAACAGGAAATGTCTGTACCCTCACACAGAGGTCTGGCTTGATTTTGATTATGTGGATCAGTTCTCTAACATATTACCCTCTCAGAGCAAATAAGCGGAAGAGTTTCAAGTGTACATGTTCCTTTTCAGAAGGATTTTATAAGAGGAAGGGGAAAAGAGTGAAGGCTTGGCCATTTAAACTATCCGTTTCAAATGCTCCTTGAAGCATTCTTTATACATAGACTTTCTTTTCTACATTTATTACTAGCAAAGAAATAGAAGTGGAGTTTTACATAGTAGATACTATTTTCGGATTTCAGAATATATGTGGCTTCCTCCTCCAGAAGGTAAGCTCTGATGCTGATTGTGCTTCCTCTTAGAATTGCTACCAGACCTCCTTCTCTGGGCATTTCCAAGGGTTTTATGGCTTCTTTTCTCCCAATGGCTTATCTTGACATCTTAAATCTTCATACCCCTTGCCAATACCTTTGCTWGTATTCACAGCTTGCCTGGCCAAGCCCACTTTTTGTTTCTCATCTTGTCCATTCATTTGCTCCTTTATCTGTGGGATGTAGGAAGGAATCCTTAATTCAGCCATCAAGAAGGTTTTGGTTTTCTGAATCCTGATTAGAAGGGATTAACAGCAGCTCTCCCTACCACACGCATTTACAGAGGGCTAATGAAAAGTATCCAGGGAATGATGTGACAGTAATAAAACAACCGCATGAAGAAGGATTTGATTAGTGCTGAGTGTATCTTACAGTGTTAGTGCCACATGAATAATACCTACGGTACTGGAATGACTGTCCTGGACACTCAAAGGCATTGACATTCACAGTGTAGGGTACAGGCTGAAAAGATCAGTTTGCACTGACTTGATTATAAACCTGCCCCCCCCAAAAGTGTGATGTGTCTATTTGTTCTTAAGTGTCATAGCTCCACAGCGCATTCACGTAAGGAAAAACTAAGTTCTTTTGGTACTTGCCTAGTGCCTTCCACATCTGATATCTCTTTCCTTCAAGGATCCCAAAGCACTTTAGGAACACTCAGTGAAACTCGTAGCTCTGCTGCGAGTTTTATAGCATTGATAAGGCATGTTTTGCTCTTTGACAGCCTGTGCCATAGCTGGAGGGAATGACTCCTTCTCCAGGGTTTCCCTCCAGCTCCGTTTCGAAGCAGGGAACGTGACCCTCCCGGCCCTGCGCTCCCATTGCCGGACCATGCTTCCTCTGTTATTCAAGGTGAGAACAGAGCAGTTAGAAATGGTTTAGATGCTTCTGGGAAGATGAAGTCACTATGTTTGGATCTCTGCATCGTGCCAACAGAGAGATCCTAAGGGAAATCTCTTCCGTTAGTTTTGTTTATATTCAGTCTCACACACAGATGTAATTTGCGGGGAAATGCAAAGGAAGAGAGGTTTTGCTGACCTCAGCACTGTAGCTAGAGTGAAATGAGATGTCGCAAGGATATCTAAGTGCCTCTCTTTCAAGATATGAAAAGGACTTTTTTCTGCAGTGTTCTGACTTTTTTTTTTTTTTTT
>NW_020450792.1:511636-526418 GCF_003343035.1 Apteryx rowi | reverse complement strand
TTTTTTTTTTTTTTTTCCCTGAAAAGTGTAAGAACAGTAGGAGGAAGTTTCTGTATTCTCTGTGCAGCACAGTGTCAGGGTTCCCAAGTTCACATTAGAAATACAGGTGTTGTAACTGTTAGAGCTGGAGGACTGACCAGGATCTGATAATGACAGCTGGAAAAAATCCCCATGACTATCATCAAGACTCTGGCCAAAATTCAATCTGTTGCACTTTTGCAACCCTGTTGCTTCCTGTTTCATTGTTGTTTTCAAGCCGAAGGCAAAACCCGGCTTTTTTATTTGCATTACCCAATTATCCAATACGATGTGTTACAACGTATTGGACGGCTCCCGTTTCATTGATGGAAACAGGCTGGAATCCAATATGTGGTACAGCAGTAAAAATGTACTGTTTGTATGACAAGCAAATGGCATTTTGGATACCTAGAGATTGCATCCAGCAAGTGAGACGGTGGCTTTCTATTTTAGCGGTAGTAATGTGTGAATTATAAAAATAAATGAAAATGCTAAAACTGGCCACTTGCTGGGATATGGGATGAGCTTTTGGCAAAAATATAAAATAGAATTACAGGACAGCCTGAGATACTCAATGCAGTTCTAATAGAAACACATCACCACTGAATTTAAAACTCAAATAAAAAATGGAGTCAGTAGATATAATGTAAATGTACCTGAAAACCAAGCACCTATAGATTTATACAGTAGACTGCAATGAGTGCTATTATGCAGTAATAAAACCTCCTCCCTAGAATACAGTGCCGCACTGGAACAGGTACCCGGAGAGACTGTGGAACCTCCATCCTTAGCAGTTTTCATGATTCAGCTAGAAAAAGCCACAGCTGACCTGATCTAGTGTTGGCGATATTCCTGCTCCAGGCAGGAGGTTGGACTAGAGACCTCCAGAGGTCGCTTCCAATCAATGATTCTATGAATAACCCAAAAATTATTCTAAGCAGGGATTTACTACAATAAAATTCCTGGCCCTTTTGATTGTAACAGGAGTAGCCTGACTGCTCTTTCTTTGTAGCTGCAGATGGAAGCAAACGTAGGAAAAATGGATCCTTGTATTTCCCTGGAGAAAAAAGTTGGATTTGTTTAAGGGTTTTTTCCTTCTCCTTTTCCATGAGTTATTTCCTAACCTCTCTCTGTGTCTGCTTTTACTGGATAAGGGACAGAGCTGACCTGATAGTTCATGTAGACTGCAGTAGTTAGTATTCAGCTGCAAGGTAGCAGGTGATTTTCAAGGTATTCTAGCACAGAATTTATTTTAATGGAATCAAACAGGAAATTGCTTCTGTATAGTAATTGGAACTTGTCCGTTAAAAAAAAAAAAGATGCTATCATGTCATGCAGCCCAGCCAAGTATTCGACATTCAGGATTTTCATTCCATTTCCCATAAGTGGAATCTTTGCTATATTGGCACTCAGTGTAAGTAGTAGCACAATTAAAAATTACTATGGCTACTTGAGATATCAGGGTGATTAAAATACCAGGGTCCATGAAGGAAGGAAATGGCAGGGAGGGACCTGAATGTTCAGCATTTCTTCATTAGTGTTGCTGCTTTTCATCTTTTTCATTTAAACCATCTTTTATTACCAGGAATTCAACTCGTATCTCTCACGATGTGTCCTGTTTTAGGTTTTTAAAGCATTATAGGGCTGCAAGATGCTTCTGGAGTCCAGATATTCCATTTCCCAGTCCAGGCAAAGATTGACTCTACCTAACACTTTCCTGATAGGTGTTTCTCTGGGTTGTTTTTAAAGACTCCCAGTGGTGGAGGCTTCATAACATATATTGTTAGAAGATTTGTCCTACTAGCAAAGTTTCATGTTAGTGATTTACACCTGCTACTTCCTGTCCTCTTCATCATAAACACYGGGAAAATTGTCCCCTTCCTCTTTGCAGCAGCTTTTTCTGTACTGGAAACCTGTTATCATTAGCTCTTCATAAGATGCTGTCTACAGTATACCAGTCCTTAATCAAGGGAATTGAAGTTGGTAGTGCCTCCTACGTACCAATTCTTATACCAGAATTGACTTCAGAACTGATGGTACGTGGCCATATTTATGTATGTATTTATTTTAATCCTGCTTAAACGCATTACGCTACAAGTCCTTGCTCACTCTCTTGTCTGTTTGATCCCAATCCAAATGTTTGTGCTCATACTTAACTTCAAGTTTTCAGCTCCTTAAAGCAAGGCACTGTCATCCTTAATGTCTGTAAACTCCAGAGTGACTCTTTATTAATAATCTTCTGTGCTTCTCTCCATTAGAGCTAGACCTGTGTTGGAAAGATACAGGGATGCCCTCCGTTCTTGCCTGYTAAGTTGTGTGCACCACAGGGGGGGTCATACCGGTGTGGCTCTGCAGCGAGCRTCTGGAGCAGCAGGAATACAACTAGATTATATTAATCTTATTGTTACGGTTTCTCAACAGGAAAGTAACTAATCACCATGATTTAGCGAGAGTACAGAAAGAGGGTTTTGCATTTTAAAGCCATGGATGATCGTGCGATTGCCTTGTAACACAGGCTGGAGGTATAGCCAGTACTTGCTTTATCAACCTCATTTTCTCTAATTTAAACGAGTCTGCTAAAATTATAGTTTAGCTCTATTCTGCTTTTATGCTCAGCTCTTCTGTGCTTTTCGTTTTGTGTCTTTTTTGTGAATTTGTGCTGACAAAATTGTTTGTGACGTAGTACACCCTTCTTTGCAAATGAGGAAACGACGATGTGAAGTCACCTAAGTAACTGTAGTTTTGTATGCGGCAGGTCTTAGACTGTGTTGTAGATCTTTTGATTCTCCTATTTTAAGCTGTAAGTGCTAAAAAGGAAACACTTGATGTCCAAAGAGGAGGGAAATTTCACTGAATTTATCCAAGCTCCTTCTGTTGCTTATGTACTGGCATCTTTTGTGAGTCTTTGTTATATCTTGCTTTTCCTCCCAGAATAGCACAAGAGATGAAGTTTTTCTTTTGGGGCCTTAATTCTTCAACGTAAGCTCTTAAATCTCTAAAGACATTTAAGGGTTCAAATTCATTTGATTTTGTGAGATGTCTAAATATCATTCGACTTCTCACTTCTACTGTTACCAAACTGTTTTCACCTTGTGACGTGAATCATTTTTATATATAATTGACCACTATACTTTATTTTTTCCTTCACTAAATAACTAGGGCTGAAAGATGTTCTTAGAATATGATGCCTTATAGATGCAATCCTGATCCTGCAGGAATCAAGGGAGCCAGGATTTCACTCTATAGGTTTATTGTACTAACTTAATGATTAAATCAGCATTGGTTTTTTTAAGTGAAGAAAKCAGGCAGAAAAAAACTGCAAGGTACTTGCAGTGTTTATGTCCTTCAAATTATTTTCCATACATCGAACCAATTACATGAACAGATGATATTTACAGGTGACTCCTGGCTACAACTGACCTTCACCTTTTCCCGTGCACTTCCCAGCCTCTCCTTGAATTTTCCTGTTGTTTCCTCTTAACCATTCCGCATTTCACACCGTGTTTCGAGATGTCCTCTTTTCTTGCATGGGCCCATTCTGTCAATTCCCTAGAGGCCAGTATTCGCAACTCCTTTTAACTTCATCCTCTCCACCTGATTTCCTTGGCAATTGTGGAACCTCACAGTTTGGAAGAATAAATCTCCTCCAAAGTCCGGTCTTCAGGCCTCCAACCAGTTACAGCATGGTTGTTCTTTTCCTTTTTCATGATCATCAGTCCTTTGGGGAAGGAAGTGGGAACACTTCTTCAGGAGTGTTTCTTTCTATTATCCTGTAAAACTAATTGCTTTTCAGAGATTGCAAAAATACACTAAACGTTTAATATATATACCATATTTTTCTTTGCATGTGTGTGCATGTGTTTGGGGGCAGACAGTGAAGGAATTGCATAGAACTGTGTCTCTCCTTTTGAGAGGTCAGAGAAAAACCATGTTTAGAGTTGAACAGYGTTCCCATGGCTACTTGGACAGGTACGTCACGGGAGGGGGAACGCTTCTGGTATTTAACAGCCCTTCCAGATGATTTATGGTTTTGCATAAGCTTTTCCTAAACTGAGAGGTTTTCTAGGGTTGGCACCCCCTTGCTTGTCTCCATGCCCTGCTGGTTCTGTGCTCAGTGGCCCRTGGTTATTAAAATTCTTATCAATACAGGAGTTTCTGAGTGGGGTTCTTGTTTTCTGGGATCATGCATACCTTCTGAGCTCCTCAGCTTAACCAAAGGAACGTTTTTCTATGCCTAATGTATTTTATAAGAGAAATGTGTGGAGCTCAAGTAATATTTGCCTTCAATTACAGTAATTAAGTTGTCAGACCTGGAACTCACCAAGGGAATGAGAAAATCCTTTCCTGGTTGGCCAGAGGATAATTGGTCTTCTGGTCGCAAGTGCGTTTTACATATTGGSGTGGGGAGCGAGGCAGTTCTGGCTGGCATCTGTGGCCAAAAACCTGGGAGACTGTTTGTCATTTTGCAATACAAGGTGTCAAAATCCTCCTGTGGGTAGAAGAAAACAGAAGAGCGAGCGACCTGTTTAAGTTTGCTTTAGCAGGGCATCTATTTTTGATCCGCACTAATGCTGCTTGCTTGGGCTTGGGTTGGGACATGTATCTTATTTGAAAGACAGCAACTATAAACATAGCTCAAACCATTTATTCTGTGGATTCTGTCTTGTCAAACTTCTGCAGCTCCCCTTTCAAATGTAGACTATATATATGTGTGTGTGCATAGATACATATATTTTTTTCCCCCCGTGTTCAACATTTCTTTGCAGACTTCTTTGACCGAAGTCAAATAGTTTCAGTTACTGCATAAACTTACCTCAAGATACCCTGCAAGGTAGTCCTAGAAGAAAAGTACCTAATTTTTGTAAGTGCCCACACAAACATTACTGGAATCTCAAGTGTAGCATTACTTTCGTTCCACTGGAATAGCTCTCTTGAAAGCAGATGTATGAGGAAATCGCTCCTCTTAATGCATCACTAATGACACAGATTTTTTCATTCCTGCTCATGTGAGTAAAGGTTACTGGTCTGAAAGGAGTCAGTCCTGCAAAACCTTACTTACAAACTCCAATAAAACCCACTTCAGCTAGCAAGTTTAATGATGCCCTAAAGAGAGCCAGATCACTTATCTACACCATCATGCAATAACTATAAAGTGTTGAGATAAGTGGTTTTATATCTCCCAGTTTGCTGCTGGCCTTCACCCTGCGTATCAGTTTATGCCAGTGAATGTGGGTGTAAAATACAACTTCTCTGTTTTGGTTGTGTTTTATAGCCAGTTCAGTTCACATACGAGATGCATGGGTATGGTGGATACTCTTATCTGCCTACACATTTATGAATGGGAAAAGTGTAGTATCTCCGTTATGCTCACCACGACTGACTGTAGTAGCTGTGATTGCCTTCTGTTCAAGACCTGTGYCCTGTAGGCCAAAACCCTGGTAAGGATTGTGCACAATTCCCACCTGCTCAGCTTTTCCCACCGGCAGGGTGTGCTTAGTTACCTGCAACTCACACATGACTTGAAAGAAAGCAATGTAAAATTTGGGAGATCTCCAGAGAGCCTATTTATGACTTTTGCCGAAGCAAAAGGACATGCCACAAGGGGCTTTTGGGGCTTTTCTTCTTTTTTTTTTTTGAGTGCTTCAATATCCATGTAAACAAGTCTGAATTTCAGCTGCCTTTTTGGCTTGTTTGTTTTGTAAGTCACAGACAATTTAACAAGTTATGTATTTTCATCTCATTGCAGTTGTTGCTTTCTCAGAGTCAAATCTCTTCATGCCATACTTGCATTATTCAGCTGAATGGCTGTAGTTTGCTTTTTGTTTTATATTTACTCTGTAGATACTAGATTCTTTTTATAGATCTTCACCTGCAGCTACAGTTCAGCAGCTATTTATTTTGTGCRTGCAGAAACCTTGTAAGATCTAACCTGTGATGTTGTTTGTGCCATCTGATAACATTTGAAGCTGTTCTGTGATCAAATGGAGCATATTTAAATAACAACATCTAGGACACAATGACAGTGAACCAGCTATGAAACAGATATTTCTAAAGATCAGATAAGACGGAGGAGATGCATCAATGCTGGATTGTTCTGTGTATCTTAAGTTCTTGCACTTTGCTGTGGAAGTATTTCAGGCATGGGATTTCCTTTATGCCACAGGCTAATAGATCATATTGTATTATTTTCCAGGTTGTTTTCTATCTTGTAGAGACATGTGCCCTTGCAAAGTGGGTATAATACACTGAGTTTAATAGTATTATACATAAGCTGCTTGACTTGCACAAGCTTAGGTAAATAGTAAGAAATTCAGAACAACAAAGAATCAAATCCCCTTCCCTATCCTAAAGTACTGTGCTATATTTTCTCTTTGCCTTCCATACTGCCACCTCTTCTTTTTTCTAAAACTACACTATCTTTTGCATTAAGGGCTGCCTCTCAAATTCTGCCAAAGTCTATATTTCTATTAATTTTCAAAGTAGCATTTGATTTTTAAATATTTTTCCTGTGAGCATGCAAAGAAATAACCTTATGTTTAAAGGCGTTACTTGTGACTCTCACTCCTGCTCCTCTTTGTTTTGTTCCCCTGCAGGAGAACATTGCCAATTCCGAGTCTCAGGAAGAGAAGCAGAGAGACCCCTGGCTATCTGAGCCTGCAGAAAGTGCCAACACAGTGAAGAGTGTTCTCACAGTACAGGAATATTTTGCCAAGCGCATGGCAAAATTGAAGGCATCCCAAAATGAAACCGAAACAAAGTTAGACAATTCTTGTCCAACGGCAGAYGAAGCCTTAGAGCCTTCAGAAGAACTGAAAACCAAAGCCAAAAAGAAAAAGAAGCAGCAGAAGAGAGAGGAGGCAGAGAATACAGAGCACAGCGAGAAACCAGAAGTGAAACAGCGTAAGATAGGTAGCTTGAATGGAGAGGAACTGGATGCTCCATACAACGAATGTCACCGAGGAAAAAAGAAAAGAAAACAAAAAGATCAACATGAAGGGGAAAGCATTAGTTGTTATGAAAATATGGGCGGTGGAGAAATTTGTACGGGAATATCTGATGAGGAAGAGTGCAACATAAAAGACTCTGAGGCAAAGCAAAAGAAGCGCCATAAGAAGAAACACAAAAGGCAAAAAGAGGAGGCAGATAAGTGTATTGCAGAAATGCAGAGAAAGAAAAAGAAGCACTGCAAGCAGGTTTAACCATTTAACAGTCAAGCTGTGACTTTGAGATGATTTGAACTTTATCGTGTTGGACGAGAAGCCGATGTAAACACACCAGCCAGACGTCAGGTTGTAGCTCAGTCTTGAGCGTGCTGCTCGGTGTCGAGCTGAAACCACAGATTGTGTTTAAATATAGCTCTTCCAAGGGGGTGAGAACACGGTGACAGGCCAACGCGAACGTCAGAGCCATGTTAAAAAGGTCTCCACGCGCGGGGCCAAGATTTTTGCATGTCTGCAGAGCAAATAGGTAAAAACAGTTAAGCTTTGTCTCTTCGAGTATGGCCCACTGTTCACCCTTACTGACTTTGCAAGAGCTRTGTTTTAACGCAGCAGACCCTGTGCTGCCTTCAGCCCTGGTTTTAACCGCTGCGTAGAAGGCTTTGTAGGTTATAATTGTGAGAGCCAGTAAATTGCTATCCACTGCATCGTACTGACTGCATTTTTCTCAATCCAGGGAGAAAAAAAAAAAAAGTCGTGCTACTACTGCCTTTATTCTTAAAGCCACAGTTGTTTCCACTTGTGATAGCCCAGCTCTGCTTGTGGAAGCAGGAGAGGTTTTGCAAAGTTGTATGCAATTTTTTTTCACTGATTTGCTTTTATATATAAAATAAACGTTGTTTCTTCCCCAAATACTTAGTCAAATTAAAGGATTATGCCTGAGTGTCAGTACCAAAGAATGAAACAAAATAACTCCCTTTCTTCCCTAGCCAGTAGTTAACTATTGTCAAGCTAGTGTAACTTTGCAACAGAGCTGCAGGAGCTGTGCCTTTATTAGCCATATCTAAATCTTTGGTTCCCAGGCAATATTCATGGTACCTTCACCTTTATRTAAGGGTTTAAAGAGTCAAGGTGCATTTCGGCATTTTCATCTCACCCAGCGACGAGTTGCCAGAGGAGACGAGTGAAGTCCTGCAATGGGAAGAAGCAGTCGCCGTCCTCGAGTCTGCTTCTGATCTCGCCTTGGCCACAGAAATTTGAAAGCGCAGCCCTGAAAGCCAGCGGGTTATCGTGGCGTAATCCGGGGTCGCCGACCAGGATTTAAATCCATTAGCTGTTCACTGCTGACTTTGGACCTGGCTGTGTTTCATCGCTGTAAATCTAAAGCATCCCGTTGTCCTGTTTTGCTGAATAAAATGGGTACATTTTTAATTTGCGTTACCTCAGTTGCTTAACACAGCTTGAAAAACGCCATCAAGATGCGGATTTAACGTGAACAAATTTCTTTAAGCTGTCTTTATTGTCCACTGAGAGAAACATAGTCGACAACACACAGTCCGCGTGCTTCGGGTGTTTTAGCTGCAGCTTAACTGGATTTCTCACTTTTTTAAAGATATCTTGGTGTGAAATGCAGCTTGCTTGCCCTCAGGACATGCTCCTTTATTGCAGCAAAATTACTGTGGTTTTACACTATTGTAAGAGAGGCCAAGATGCCTTTCTGTGTGTCGCACACTAAACCCTTGTAGCATTTGCTTTTCAGTGCTATACAAATATTAGCCATCGTGRTGGTGCTGTGGCTGGGCTTGTTCCCTGGCTTCCTTAAACAATATATCACTTGACACCGTGAGGCTGCTCTAGGGTTCTGAATAAACTCYGTGCTTGGGGTGAAAAAAACCTTCTTGGTGGCAGCAGGCAGCAGAATAATTTTTCATGTTTCATGGAAGCATCCTAAGTATTGTGGGTCTCCTTAAAGCAACCCCTGTAGTTTCTTGGTCACCACAAATTAGGATTCTTGCTTGTCAGTAAAAGCCAAAACGCTAACTGCTTCCAATATTATTTTAACTCCTAGGCAGCTAACTTTACAGTCTTTGTGGGATTTAAAGTTAAAAAGGTGCTGGTAAAGGAATAGGTTTTCCTCTCCAAACAAAACTGGGCTTGTTTGTTTGTTCGCTRTATTAATCTTCTGTGAGTTTCTAAGTGCTAATTCTTATGGAAAGYGTTTGGCCGGATTCCAGCGTTAGTCACAGAAAGTATGAAAACAGGAATAAATCTTTAAATTTATGGAGTTACTACAGTCAAGCACCGTACACCTAAGAYTTAAATCTGGTTCAGATTTGAATTTCAGCTACAAATAGAAGATTCTCTACTTATGCAGGAAGAAGTGTGAATTTCACTTTAACCCAGGCAATGCGTGATTTTATTTATTTTAATGTGCCTTTAATATCTAGCTCAAAGAGAAATAATGTATACAGAGTATGGGTTGCGGGAAGAAAAAAGTATAACGGACTAAAATTTGGAAAAAATTATTTTCTTAGCCGCTCTTCTCTTTGTATGTTAGTAATCAACAAATTTTGCATTRCTTGACAAAAAGTTCATCTTAGGAGATATTACATAGTGAAGTGGATGTTTTCAAAGCAATACATTATGTTTTGTTTCTAGCGGGATGTGAGTCCAGTTTTGACCAAACTCTGGTTTGGCCAGAAGGTCTTTAGGAAGCAGAAGAAAAAGAATTACGTCATTACCCAAATGGGCGAAATTAGCAGAACGCGAGCGCAAAGAAATGTTTTGGTTTTATTTCTGTGAAAATAGGACTTTTAAACAGCAGGGTCTTTCGTTATACATTCGCACATCGTAGCCATACGTCAAAGCACGAAGTTAATGTACCTCCAAGTGAAATTACCTAGAAACGGAGCAAAACGATAGTCGCCGCTCTGCCTTCGCTTCCAAATGGAGAGCGATGCGCAAGCAGCGTACGGACGCTGACGTGTTTTAGTAAGCCCAAATCGTCAGTGGCGTAGAGGAGAATTTGCTTTTACGCATTCGAGGCCTTATGCAGATGACAGTCACCCGTGAGCTACTTCCGTCCGTCGCCGGTGTGGTGGTGTCCTTTGCTCTGAGCCTCGAGATTAACTGCGGGTGCGAAGGCTCCTATACGCCAAGCCGCGTGATTTGCAATTGCGGCGGTGTCAGCGGCAATGTATATGCTGACTTTGGTGCTTGTATTTACCTGCAAGCGCAAAGCTGGAAAGCGGAGGCCGTGTAGAAGTAGTCTGCTGCCAACATCGGACCAAATTCTGCATGAGCCTCGTAGGCTTTTTTATGCTTGTTTTGATTTTACCGGTGTCTTGCTCTTCAGAGCCTTCCCTGGAGCCGAGGGTGGGAGATTGCATTGGTGGGCGCTGGGGGAGACCCCGAATCACTAAACACCATTCCTTGGATTTCTTTCCAAGACTTACTAGCTCTCTTGCTTTATCCTGGCCATGGGTTATTTCAAAGCGTAGATASCTGGTACTATCGAGTTTCAAGACAACCCGTTAAGATTTGTGCTCGGAACCTCGTAGCCTTACTTCTGTGGGAATTTTAATCCGTTAGATGCTATCCGAAACGCAGCTGCTTTGTGAAATTTAGGAAGTGCACTTGGGGATCCATCCAGTTCAGGGTCTTTTTTCAATTAACGCCGTTTCCCTTTAAGCAAGGAGATAGTTCTGGTGCTGGCTGCTTTCAAATAATAAGCTCACAGCGAAGAAAATTAACTGCCTGCACCAATGTAATTAACCAATTTTCTCTTGTTTAAACACACAAGATTGAAGTTCCCAAAGCATCCACCTTCAAAAGGCCCAATTTACGTCATGAAACCTCCAAACCTGCCAGCACTAAGAGGAGGAAGGAAGCTGCAAGAAGAGAGGAAAACCAGACAAAGTCAAYTGGAAACACTGCAGAGCATCACGCCTATCTTAAAAAAAGATCTTATAATAGCGTGTCCTCGAACAGCGCGCGCACTGCTAGCATCCAAAGCGGTCTTTTRCTTAATTCCTCCCAAATCCCGGGCACTCGGAGGTTTGTTATGGTAAGGGCTGTAAATCTTGTTTGCACAGCGTTGGCGGTGAGGAACCCCAAGGAAGGGTCAGCGCTCGCAAAGTGCCTGGACAGTAACCAAGACCGTCGTCTCCGCACCTCTCCCGCACGGAGACTTCGGAAACTTTTAGTGACGTGGGACAGGTGAATAAGGTGGAAAACATCTGGGGTGGCAGAAGCGGGAAGATCGTCCCAATTCCAAATTGCAACTCCATTTTTCAGCAAGTCAGAAGTTAAAAATTCTGCTTCTGAGTCACTCAAGGATTTTTTTTTTCTTTTTTTGATCTTAAGAGGGAAAATCTGCCGGTCCCCTTTAACCAAATCAAATCTCCTTCATTTGGGAGCTGTTAAAAACAAAACTGTGTTTAAAAAAAAAAGAGTAACTCAAGAAATATCCAGCATCACGACTGCGTGTGTGTGCTGAAGACTTCAGCGTAATCTTTTTTTTTTTGCCTTCACTTCTCACCGCGGGGTGCGCAAGGGGAAAGCTCTGGTTTCTTCTGCTCGCAAATAAACGTGATGCCAGCGGTGATCCGTGCGGGACCCGGAGCAAGGTCGGCTCTTCCGCCTTGGCGGCGGCAAAGGAACTGCGAGCTGCCCCGCTGCGGGACCCCCCCACTCTGCCTCTGCAAGAACTACCCCTGGGAGACGAGGGCTTCATCAATAGTTAAGGAACATGTGAATATCGAGCTAATTTAGGATTTTGCACTTTCTCACGCATTTTAATGTCATTAAGTGTTGGGGAGGGGGGGGGTCACCGCGAGAACAGACTTGCTTGTTTGCAAGCTGCGTAAAAAACGCCGTAGGTCAGGTGCACCCCAAAAGTCGTTTAGGGGATGGGTTTTTTTCATAGCGAGGAGGGACTTGCTGGATTTCCTTGCTGGAAAGGAAAGCTGGATTCTCCGCATGACCCCACGGGAGTTACCACCCCCCCTGCGGTCCCCATCCGTGAAATGGGGAGAACAAAGCTTTCTCCCACCCTTTGTCTGCTCCGTCTATTGTCGCGCGCGCGGCTCCGGCAGCGATTTCCCCGCTCTCAAAGCCCTGCGAGAGCTCGGCTTCTTCCCGTGCCCCAGATACAGGCGAGCGTTACGCCGGAATGGCGAAAGGTGAGCCCAAAAAGTAAAGAGGAGGTTTTCCAGACTGCCGCTAATTACCCCGAGACGGTCGCAATTAAAAAGGTGGCGTTTTCACGTGGCCCCAGCTGCCTTTTGTGTAACGCCGAGCTTGCTACGGGACAGGTTTAACCAGCATTTTCAGTAGGGTGCAGAATGAAAYCCATCTTACTAATGCGGCGAGAATGCCAGGTGCTAAAGGAAAGGGGGAAAGAGGGGGAAAAAAAGCGGTGTTCGTTATTGTTTGCATTGGAGCGCTCCGAACGCACCGCGGGGGCCTCCAGGAAGGCGCTGCCTTGGCGAGCGGGAGAAAAATCCAAAGCGACTAATATTTTGTGTCGCTCGGCTTCGTCGGGGAACCGTCTCGCGGTCCCAGCGYGCGTCTCCCGAGCGAGTTTTGGGCTCCCGAAGCCTCGCGACGGCATCTGCGGCCGAGCCGGGAGCTCGACGCGGGTCTCCCGCATCCCGGCTCAGCGCTTTGGCATCTCCCAGACCTCCCATCCCGCCCTGCGAAATGCACCTGGGAAACGCGCTGCCRTATGTCGGGTAACAGGGCTCGACTGGAATTAGTTTTTTTTTTTCCCCTATAAAGTGATATATTACGCTACTCCCCAAAATTTTCCGGCCTCTGGGGCCTCAGATATAGAGGATATATATTATTTTTATAATAATAATTACATATAGGCCTCGYGCATCCTGACACCGAGCAGGGTAATCCCAAATACAGCGTGAAAACTTGCAACTTCGGACAGTCTATGGACCGGATCACTTCAACACCTACTACAGGGGAATTGGGGGAAAAAAAAATAATAAAAAAAAAAGATCTTGTGGATTTTCTTCCCTTGGCTTTCCAGGAGGACGGAAAGTTCGGCCTTCAGCTTAGCCCTGCTGCCAAGGCCGGGCCAATGTCCCTTTCCGGATTTAAACTGAAGCCCCAATTCTGCCAGCACAAACCCAGCTCTTCCGGCCGGCCGGATCTGCAGCTTTCCGTGCAAAACCCCGACCGTCGCCCGGCAAAAGAAAAAGGGAGGCGGAGAGAGACAAAATCCCCGCTGCCTCCGCCGACCTCTGCGGCAAGTCCCTTGTGCAAAAGGGAAACCCGCCGGGGAGCGGGACGGAGGGTTCGGCATYGCCGCGACGAGGACAGCGACCCGCGTCCCAAAACCCGGCACCGCCGCGGCTCCGAAACGCGCGGCGGCGGCCGCTATGTGCTGGGCTGCGTGTACGTGTGTGCAAAGGGTTTATAAATCTGTCCCGAGCTCAGGAAATCTCCCGCGCCTTGGAGATTTAAGAGAAGTCGCCTTCCTGTTGGATTCCCAGATAACACGCCTCTGATGGAGCCCACTCGCAAATAGCTTAATAGATTTCATCAGTTCCTTTGGGAAAATGTTGTTGTTTCCGCCCGGTTTTTAATCCGGGCCGGCAGAAAAGCTCGGGAAAGGGGCAGTTGCCGCGAAGGGCCCCCGCGGCGAGGTTCGGGGCGCGCTTCCCGCCGCTCCGAGGCCCCGACGCGCCGCCGGCACCCGCCAAAAAAGCCCCGACGGCGGCGGCTCGCCGCGATCCGGAGCGGGAAAGACCGGGAAACCCAGGCGGATCTTGATCCCGCGGAGCTTGCGTTTACCTACCGCCRCTCGCCATCGCCTGTAATCTGACCGGAGTCAACAGAAACACCCAGACACGTGGGCGATCGCTGCCTACCCTGCCCGAACCCGCTGCCGGGAGGGGGGGCGAGTGGGTTTATTTATTTTTACCCCCCCTCCGCCTCGCTCCATCCCGAGGGAAACGCCTGCCTCCCCGCGCCGGGCCCTGTCCCGGCTGCCTTTCTGGCAGCCCGGATGGGAAATCCGCACTCGCTCGGAGCCGCCCCGTGGCCCCGTGTCGGCGGGTCAGAGCCATAAAGGAATCGAGTGACTTAAATGYGGGTGGCAGGGGGGTGGCTGGTGGGTTCCTGGTCCCCCGTCACCCCCCCGGAGATCCCTCATCCCACCCCTGGCTGCCGGGATGCTCCTCGGGGGTGATTTTCCTGCCCGCTCAGCACCAAAGCAGGGGATTAGCACTGGTTCCCTGGAAATAGCCTTGCCCAATGATGGCATTTTCATCCCAGCCGGGCTGGGGTGGCTTTGTGAAACGGGGGGACGTTTCCATCAAAGGCCACCRAGGCCACAGCAAGGAGAAGACTTCAAGGCGCCAGGCTGGCCCTCTACCTCCCGGTGCCCTGCAGCCGGGCACTGGGAGCGACTGGGGACGTCACGGCCCCTCTGGGCCATCCCCAGTCCATGCGGCCCCGGCAAAGCTGGCGCAGGATCCCAACGGGGCTGGAAAACCACCTGCCAGCAGGTCCTCGTATGGGTCCCCTATGAGGGCACCCGGGAATCCCAAAAGGGGCAAAGCCGGGGGGGGAGAAGGGGTGTCCGCCGTGCCCCCATTCCCCCGCGCAAACGGGCACGCTGGCACTTGCCAAAGGCTGGGGAGGGGGCGCAGCCCGACCCCCTGCACCCCCGCAGCGGGGACCCTCCGTCGGGGGCTCTTCTCCCTTCTCCTTTCGACTCAGGGCCGCCCCGAAAGCGGCCAAAAAATAACAAATAAATAATAAATCTCTGCGCTCTCGTCCCTCTCTCCCTGCCCTGGAGTTGCAGG